>NC_044322.1:62741238-62961931 GCF_007399415.2 Gopherus evgoodei
CAATACTGTGAGCATATTTTTCAAAGACTCTGCTTTGTACATTTTTTACTTTACAAAAAAATCTCCTTATTTAATTCATGCCTTAAAATGGCCAGCCAAGTAGAGATGGAGGAAATTTTTCAGACAAATACTTTAATCAACAAAACATGCAGTTTCAGATGGCTCAAAACTATTTGTGAATTTGACACAAATAGTTTCAGCCATTCAAAAACTTGCCACCCTTCCCCTAGAACTTTTAGCATGGTTATGGCACTTGCCTGAGAGGTGGGAGACCGACATTCAAATACCTACTGTGGAACAAAACAGAAACGTAATTTTTGATTCACCAACAAATCTGAAAGTTTTCAGTCTGTTCAACCCGATTCAGCTGTACATCCAAACCTTGACAGAACAGGCAAGGAAGCTATTCCTGTGATGATACTGGAGCAAATTATGGAACAATCAATTTGTAAGCACCTTGAGGATAATAAAGTTATGTTATGTCCAACATGTATTGTCAAAACAAATCATGCCAAGCCAACCTAATGTCCTTTTCTAATATTACTTGACTAGTGGATAGAGAGGAAGCTGAAGTCGTGATATATCTTAATTTTACTAAGGGTTTTGACACAGTCCCACATGTCATTCTCATAAACAAACTAGGGAAATGTGGTCTAGATGAAATTACTATAAGGTTGGCACAAAACTGGTTGAAGGACCACAGTAAAGAATAATTATCAATGGTACGCTGTCAAACTGAGAGGGCGTATCTAGTGGGATACTGCAGGGGTCTGTCCTGGATCTGGTACTATTTAAAATTTTTATTAATGACTTAAATAATAGAGTGGAGAGTATATGTATAAAATGTGCAGATAATACCAAGCTGGGAGGGGTTGTTAGCACTTTGGAGGACTGGATTAGAATCCAAGAGGACCTTGACAAACTAGACAATTGTTCTGAAATCAACAATATAAAATTCAATAATGACAAGTGCACAGTACTTCACCTTAGGAAGTAAAACTCAAATGCAATACTATTAAATGGGACATAACTGGCTAGGTAGTAGTACTTCTGAAACTCATCTCTGGGTTATATTGATCACAAACTGGATATAAGTCAACACTATAATGCTGTTGCAAAAAAAGTCTAATATTCTGATTTATGAGAAAAGGTTTCTTGTTGCTAAGTAAAGCATTTATAAATGGAAACTTAAATTAAAATATTAATAGGCTTATTATTACAAAGGACATTTCCTTGTATTTGTTGATAATTTTTCACACTCTTTTACAAAATGTACATGGGATGATTAATTCTGTGGAAGAATAAGTACCTGTGATATAATAGAGCTTTTTTTTCTTTGAAGTATTCATTACCTGTTTTACTATTCAGAATGGAATCATGAACAAGTGACTAACTCAATGCTGTGGGAAAAACGTGTTGCATTCAAACAATACAAGTTGCCTCCTTCCTCTTTATTTTTATTTCTTGGGTTCCAGTACTTTAAGGATGATATGAAGAAGCCTTACAGAATATATAACATCACAAAGTTCACAACTCATCAAGTTAGAAATGATTTGAATTGTTAGATTGATGCCATGCAGGTCAATGTCTATGAGGAAGATGGAATCACGTAGCTTCGCTGACTGATACTGGACTTAATACTTTTTGCAATGGAGACAGAAGCTTCTTTTTTCTAACATTATGTCTTCGTTCACTATAATCTCTATTTGAGTCCCATGAGAAAAAAAATAAAACTCATCTTCTCTTTCTAACTAATCAGATTCTATTGATGCAATAGGGTCCTATTCCCCATAAATTGTACTTTAAGAACTTTGTGTGATTTGCTGCATGGCAAACCCCTGTTGCATCCAGTCTTGTGAGTGCTGGGATCAAATTGGTCTAAGTGTTTGGTTAATTTTGTAAAATGTAAGGTGAATCATAATAAAATGGCCAATAGTAGGTTTGACTAGAATAAGGAATGTACTCCCCAGATGATAAAGACTGGATCTCTTGTCTCTTTTACAGCATGAAAATTTTGCACATGTGATATAAGACTCTAGATGAGTTTCATGGCTCTAATATACCCTTACACTAAAATGATTTTTTTATTCCAAATGCAAATGCTTTATAAGTCAGGCAGTTACAAGAGAGCATCTCAATTCAACCAAAGTGGGAGGATCTGTCTCAAAGAAACAATTTACCCATACTCATCAAGAATAATTTAGGCACGTTTCTTATAGCTATCTTCTTAAGAATTTCAATGGAATAGATATTGCTCTTAGGACATTCTATTCTTTCTCTATAATAGCATTGAGTGTTCCAGCTAAAAAAATAGGAATGAGTGGTTCAGAGAATGATGCAATCATCCAATCAAAAATTATGGTTTTTATGAGATACTGTACTTTGAATTGATCATCTTTTCATTTGCTTGGTTAGGCTAGCAATTATGAGCTGATCTGTTTTCTTAGGCTTGCATGCACAACAAAGTATTTACTTTACATTTTAGGAAAGTTCAGTTGTGTTTTGTACAGCATTTTCATGGTTCATTTTTGCAGTTGTGTGTGGCCATGAATTAAGACTAATCCTTATCACTGATTCCATCCATCATCCCTCAAAAATATCAGATCCTGTACAATCACTAGGGATGAGTAAGCCTGAACAGACTCTCTCTTTTTTGGGGGGTTGAGGGTGAGAGGGTGGCAGAAGGTTTAAAAATTCAGTTAAACTTTCCTTTTTTACCACTTGCACCCTACACTATGGAAGTGCTGCACCAGAATACTCAATTATGCTCTTCCCATTATGTGATATATCTCCTATTCCTTCAGAAAATGAAAGAGGAAAACTTTGGAAGCTCCCTCAACTGAACAGTGGGTTGGCTCCCAAAGCATGTTGTCCTCTGCCAATGCAAGCTAGGGCAATCCTCATGGAGGCAATAATTCCAATGTTCATTGCTCTCAACTCAATCTCCCTGGCAGTGCAGCTCTATTGCCAGGAATTTTCCCTCCTGTTGTTTCCTCTAGAACCTTCTCTACCAGAAGATACCATAACATTTCAGCCCAGTATTTCAGATCCTAATAAAATCAAGAAGTAATAGAAATATCGAGTGGAAGCCTCTTTCTTCAACAATTTCCAACCTGATTTCTAGAATAGAGATGTACGGTTTCTAGAGTAAAATATGCCTTTCAACTCTTTTGTTTGGCTTGTACATCACACCATTAAAAATCACATCAGAATGTGTTGTAGTCTGACTTCTTTCAGAGTCCCATACCAAATCCACCTTTTCACCCACCATAGCAAAAGCTAAGAATGGGAGGCTGATGTAGGGCAGGGGAAGCAATATAAATAGAGTTGATCAAACCCTAGGAAGGCAAGACTACAGACAAATTTTGTTTTCTTATTTTACTGGCAATCTATACATATCTTATTTGTCATATGATCAGATTCTATGGTGATGAGGGCGGTATAGGAAAATATATATAATAGAACAGAAATATTTTTTTCCTCTATTGCATTGGTTTGATCCATATATGAACTATGAAATAAGATATTCCCCAACCTAAAACTATCTTGAATTCCATTATTTGTCCTTGTACACAAGAATGCATTGGTCAAAACCTATGGTCCTTAATTGAGCAGAACTGCTATGGAAATCAATGGGATTTTACTTGATCAGGAACTGCAGAATTTGTCCCTGTGTGTGCACATCTTTGTTCATGGCTAGTCATTCAGTAAGTTAGGCAAAAGCATTTTTTAATTACATTTTCAGATAGTGACGTAACTGGTTGCAACAATCAATATATTAATGGATTCCTGAAAGTGAAACTTTCCAAATGGGATCACAGTTATAGTTAGGCTAATGCAGAGGCCTAAAAATCTTGACATTTTTTTTCAATATGTTGCTCTTATGGCTATTTTAATGGCAAATGCACACAAAAAAATGATCAAAAAACATTATAATTCCTGCCTTTCAAGTGGATAGGGAAGACAGAAGATTTGCATTTGTCAGAATCTTCCAAATCTTTGGAATATATGTTTGAAACAAGAATAGGCTGATAGACAATGAGTTAAGAAAAAGGAGACACTGCCTTTATCTGTCCCTTTTGTAACCAAGCTATTATGGAGGTTAAAAAATTATCCAGGTAAAGTAATGCAGTCCTTACCCAGGTATAAATCTCTTCTTTAAAGCTACTGGCTGTATCCAGACTTCAGGTTTAGCCTTAGGCAAATTAACTGCATTCTAAAGCACTGTTATTGTTAGCAACTGATTAAGCTAAAAAAGGGAGCTGGGGAAAAAAAGAAGACCTGTGCTCATTTAACCCCATTCTGCTCACATCTCTTACAAGCAAAATTCCTTCAGAGAAGAAAATGAAAACAGCTACTTCACATCCCGTAAGAAGCTGTGTCTGCACCATCAGTCTATGTAATGCATGCAATGAATGTAGTGCACAAAGGAATGCTTTATGTATCTAGGAATTTTTTCCCCTAATTTTAACACAGTTCAAAGTGAACTTACTTGACTGTTCTCAGGGAGAAATGTTTGAAAACTTCATAAAACAGCAATCACAGTAATTTCTGGATAGCAATCAATTTTAATGTGTAAATTATTTACTCTACATAATGACTTGCAAATTGTGTTAGCAATAACCACATACTCCAACAAAATGCAAGTTTAATGCAAGTTTGTGAACATAGAATACTAAAATATACTGCAAAAACTATGTTTTATCTGCTCTGCCAAGTGGTCACTTATGGACAGCCTCATTCAAGTGGTCTGGCATGGAAAATTATACAAGACCTTGGAAACTATGTAATGATGTTGCTTATTTTTCTGTACAGAATCGGTCTAGTGTAGCTGCAGTTTGATAACAATAAATGGAAGGTTGAAGACTAGAAACATTTCTGCATTTTCTTAAATACTTTCTTGCTAAAGCATAAAGGATGAAATCCTAGTCCCAGTTCAGTCAGTGGCAGAACTCTTGCTGTCTTCAATAGGGCCAGAATTTCACACACACTTTTAAAGGATCTTAAATGTTTTCTTGAACCATTTAGCATCAACAGGGGATAGAGCAGGTGTTCTAGCAGGACTTTTCAAGATCTAATTCTATGGGGCAGATTCTATCACTCTTCCTCACACTGGATAGTGCCTTACTCCAGGAGTAGTCTCATTGACATATATGAGAAGTCTTATGAAGTATGACAGTATTCAACTTGAGAAAGTGTGGCAGAATCAGACACAGGATTTGTGTCTAGCTGTAATACTTAGGAGTATGAAAATCACAATCTAGCCTTCCCTGTATGTGCAAACATATGAGACTACATATTGTAGCCTAATTCAGTTCTGGAGGGGAAGATATGAAGATGCTGTCTCTGAGCTGAACATCATTTGATCCTACTGCCAGAAAGGTGGATTTGAATAGGAAAATAAGCAACACAGGCATAATTTGAAATACACCTCATCCAGAAAGTAATTGGAGTAAATTTCAATTACTGTCATCAGTAGATTTACAAAAAATGTTAATGCATAGAATGACCTGTGCCATTCATCCAATGGCATCTTAACAGTAATTCAGAAATAACGTGTATTAATAAAGGGAGTAATAAAGGGAAATGTTCAAAGTGTACTTCATAATACTGACTCTGCTCTTCATTTTCATTAATTGTATGGACAGGATACAAATGGCTATGTACAACTATATGGGATTTAAGTTTTGCAATGAGATCCATGTTATAAAGAGTGAATTCATAATAAACAAGAAAGCCAGAATGTAATAGTTTATATCAGGTGTGGCCTTAAAACAGAAGATCAACATACTAGAAGCATAGTTCAGATCTTTAGCATCTGCTAAGTTCTCTTTTCCTCAGTGGAGCAGCACTTTCTTTAGCTTACTAACAAAACTTCCTTACTTTCTGCATCCCTGGTTTCTTTACACACATTTTCTAGCAAATTTGTTCTACTAATAAAGTTCCTCCACCAGCTCTACCAGTAGATTTGATAACTACTGGACCGGATAAATCTCTGGCAATAAGTTACCCATTATCCATCACAAATCATAAATCTTTCCCTTAAAGCTGGCTGAACTAATGGTAAACACATTTATTTTTCTTTCTCCTAAAACGATTAGAAAACATAAAGAAGTAGCTGATTGAAGTAAGGCAAGTCTCACTCTTGACTGGTGTCCATTACACAGCACAAACAACACTGTTGCTAGGAAACACTACTGGGAATCCATTGACTTCAATGGGATCTATGGAGGCAGTGGGGAACACCCACATGTATGTCATTGAATGATTCGTGTCCAAGTTGCTATATAATAAGAATGGTCTCTCATACATCTTCACTGTAATTCCATTTTCCACAGAAATCAAGCTATCAGTGCTTCCGCACGTGAGGCCAGATTTTCAGCTGGTGTAAATGAGCATAGCTCCATATACGCTAGCTGAGAATCTGGCTCTTCATTTTTGTTTTCTGTTTTGTGTCCTAAGTTGCTCTGTAAAGTGATTCCTCAAATGTGTATTGTCATTAGCTAGTAAACAGTCCAAAATGAATAAAAAGCTTAGGGCTTGCTTCTCCTTTCTCTTTCACCATTGTAAATCAGGATGAACTTAACTGAATTCAATGAAATAAAAGTAGTTAGCATACAGTTGGTGAAGGAGGACAATGTTGTCTTTAGTCTCTTTCTATAAATAAATAATCAAACAAACAAACAAACAAATAAAGGCTACAACCACTCCTATGATAAGTCTGTACTGCAGCTGGGAGTGTGCTTCCAGTGTGGGAAGATAGATGTGAAATCTCTGCCTGAGCTAGTGCACTAAAAACAAAAGTGTAACCATGGGTAGCATGGGTAGCAGCTTGGGCCAGTCAGTTGAGGACATGCCCTGGGCATCCAAGTGGGTTTGTGCTCAGGTGGCTTGCCTGAGCTGCCCCCCATCCTACTCTGACTACGCTGCTATTTTTAACATATAGTGCAAGCACAGCTAGCACGTGTGTGTACCTGCACTGCAAAGCACACTCCCAGCTGCAGTGTAAACCTACCATTTATACACTTCATTATCATAGACTCCACATTTTTTAACCTGGTTCATCTGCTAAACTTAAGTTTCATGTTTCTACTAATAACTCTTTATTGCTTAATGCAATAGTTTTCAAACTATTTCCATTTGAAGACCCCTAAAAAATTATTAATTGAGGTGTGGACTCCTTTGGAAATCTTAGACATAGTCTGAAGACTGCCAGGTTTCCATGGACCACAGGTTGAAAACCACTGGGTTAATGCTACTCCAAGATTTCTCCCATATTGACCATAAAAAAAAAGTCAATTGGCAAAAGTAATCACTTATAAGATATGCAGCATTTCAAAATCCATTTCTCCTCCATAGATAGGAAAATCTAATTTAATAAATAGAAATCATAATATATGAGTAGAAAAAAAAATCACCCCATACCAAACATTTAAACATGGGATCCTATTGACAAGAGTGATATGGTGGGATACCCAGTCGCTGCAGTGCCCAACATTTGATGGAAAAAATTATTAAATTAACAACTTCAATCAGAATGAATATAAAGAGCTAAATAAAGTATAAAGGAGAGAAAAACAACTATAAAAGAAAGATAATTAGAAAGATAATGCCAGTCCATAATCCCAATGAAAAAAATTGCCTAATTTATATTAGCATTTAATTACCATTATTGTCTAGTGTTTGTTTGATGTCATCCCAGACCTCAAGGAAGTACCCTCGATCACTGGTTCTCGACCAAGGGGCCATGTACCACTGGGGGTACGCTGAGGACTTCCAGGGGGATACATCAACTTATCTAGATATTTGCATAGTTTTACAACAGGCTACATAAAAAGCACTAGTGAATTCTGTACAAACTAAAATTTCATATAGACAATGACTTGTTTATGCTGCTCTATATACTATACCAGGGGTCGGCAACCTCTGGCACACAGCTCGCCAGGGTAAGCACCCTGGCAGGCCGGGCCAGTTTGTTTACCTGCCGCATCGGCAGGTTCGGGTGATCACGGCTCCCACTGGTCATGGTTCATCATCCCAGGTCGATGGGGGCATCAGGAAGCACCGCGGGCTGAGGAACATACTAGCTGTGGCTTCCCCCCCTCTCATTGGCCTGGCATGGCAAACCACAGCCAGTGGGAGCTGCGATCACCCGAACCTGCCAATGTGGCAGATAAACAATCTGGCCTGGCCCAACAGAGTGCTTACCTTGGTGAGCCGCATGCCAGAGGTTGCTGACTTCTGTACTATACACTGAAATGTAAGTTCAATATTTATATTTCAATTGATTTATTTTATAATTGCATGGTAAAAATGGGAAAGTAAGCATTTTTTCAATAATAGCATGCTGTGATATTTTTGCATTCTTATGTCTGATTTTGTAAGCAAGTAGTTTTTAAGTGAGGTGAAACTTGGGGTATGCGAGACAAATCTGACTCCTGAAAGGGGTACAGTGGTTGGAAAGGTTGAGAGCCACTATCCTAGAGGCTCCACAGGTAAGGTTCACAGATTCGTAGATTATAAGGGGAGGAGGGACAATTAGATCACTACTCTGACCTCTTGTTTAAGGCAGGCAAGGGAATTTCGCCCAGTTACTCCTATTCTGAGCCCATTAAGAAGGTTATTAGTAAGACTGGGTTGGGCTGAATGAGGACCAATCCTGCGAACGCTAATGCACAGCACATATTCAGATAATGTCTCTTGCCCAACATTGTTCTCACAGGCAGGCCGTATCTGTTCTGCCCATGTGCACATTGTCCTCGCCATCTGTAGCCCTGTGTCTGGGGTGCAGATTCTCAGTGCCAGAAGACAGGTGAGTGAGTGAATATGAAGTAGCTAATGCTGAGGGCCACCACTTTCTCCTCTTCCCCCCTTTTAGATCCGCTCCCTGCCCCACAGTGCTGCGGTGAGAGGCACAGGGAGGATGAGGAAGCAGCAGCTGTATCATTGAAAGGAAGGATCCTTGGCTATCTGCTCAGCAGTCCAATGTATAGCCCTTGTGGCCTGGAAGAGGGTCAGCTGTGGAAACTTTCCTTGTAGCTTGCTAACCTTTTTGAGTGACATTTCAGCTAGCATGAGTGACAGGAGCAGGGGCAAACAGGTGACTATCACTCTAGATGCAGGATTCTGGGTACAGCAGGCATGCAAATATTATTGATACTGATAATCCACTCGTGTAGAAGAGGACTGCGCACCACTGCAGCCACACTTATTGATTGTGTTAAAGGTAAAAGAGATACTTAAGTGGTGCACGGGGCCTTATATAGGCCTTCACTGAGATAAATTGAGCTTAGTCTCATGCTCTCATGACAACTGTAAGTCTCACTTCTTTCTTTTACCAATAAAAATGGTATAGTCTTAGACACAATGAATCAGCTGGAAACTACCTACATTCCCACTATGTTATATCTGTGACAGCAAAACAAGCTTGTTTAGGAGCTGAACAGACAATAAACATGCCTTGTTTGTTGCCTGCAGCCACTGGATAATGTTGGTGCAGACTTAAACAGGATCTGGGTTACATTTGACACATGCCTCCAGACACCGTATGCTACTGGCACAGACATCACGTTTAAAAGAGAAAGAGCACCTACATATGGTCTGCTTCATGTCCACATGCTTTCAACGTCCCTATTGTGCCTGTGTTCTTGTAATTTCTTCCCTTAACCTGTAGGTAGAGCTAGCGGGCAGATACACAGACAGACACCCACACTGAATCAAACTGCTAGAAAAATCCTTTCCTCAGGCACTTCTGAGGCTGAAGGAAGAAAGAAGAGTTGAGATGCACCCTTCATTTCTTACTTTGGTCAAAAAGGTTAGTGTCCCATAAAATGTTATTTAACAGCAGGGGGCTAAGTCAGACTCATGTAGATTGCAGTAGTATTGAGGGTCAGTGAAAGAGGAAATGAGATAGTCATGTGTTAATGTACAGTCTGAGTTTGTGAAAGGAAACTGAACTATCCTGCAGAGGCAGCAATATCTGCTGTCTCATGGTCTCCCTCCCTTTTTCCTTCCAGCTAATGCAAGAGGCAGGGCTGGGGTGGGGAGCACTATTTCTCTCCTGCTTCTTGGCAGGAAGGAGGGACTCCTGCATTTGGGCTGAATTAATTGCTCTCAAAGATGTACAACAGCTTCCCTTCTCCTATGAAAATTCGTTTTTAAACAAAACCTATTATTTTATTTTATGTATCCTTAAACGTTTTGCCCACAGATGGACTCTGATTAACTCTCACCTTGTTTAGTTTTTGAGATAATTTCTTTTTTTGCATTTGTTATGGATGTTAACCCCCATTCCTCTATATAGCCCTACATGCCAGTTTTGTTTTGCTCTCTTACCCAGCAGATGTTTTATACTCTCTTTTGCCTTTCAGTAATGTCACCATCACCATCAACTTCTAAATATATAGGTCCACCAGGGACACAGTTCAAACTGTCAGCAGCATATATTAGCATTGGGCCCAATCCAGCAGCTTTTACTAATTCAGGCCCTGAGTGTACAATAAGATCTGCATGGGCAAACTGTGACAGAGCCTCACGGACTTCTCTGGGGCTCTGCATGGATGTGAGGGTCTGCCCATGGGGCTCCAACTGCAGAATCGGAGTCTTCAGCGGAAAAACTTGATTCCTGCAAGAGCTGCAGGGTTCTGCAAATTAACAGCATGCACATTACATACCATATGGTATTATAGATTCTGTCACTTCCACTGTCCTTGTCTGCAAGGTATCACACCAGCACATCATAACTCCTTGAAAACTGGTCAGTTTCAGGAAAGGAAACACATTAGCTAGCAAAGGACTGGTGGGGAGTGTGTCACATCTTATGTGATTGAGATGCTCTTGTTCCTTGTGGTTGTTTTATGTTTTAAATGTGAGGTGGAGATAAAGCTTTGTGATCATCATTTAAATTAAAGTGTTTCTAATAAGGATTAAATTTAGATTCTGTTACATTATTTTTGTATACATCCTAAATGTAAAATGGTTGTTACCAACATATTAATTGAGATTTAATTATATAATAGATGGTTACCTGATATGACTGCTAAGCCTCGTTAAAACTGTTTGTTATAATGAAATGACATATTTTGAAAGTGTGGAATTTTATAGTAAATCACCAAAACATATAAGATGAAGTATTATGTGAGAGTAAAAATAACAGTTTATGAAGTACAATAAGATACAAGTTAAACAGACATTTAAGTAAACTAAGACAATTCCACAAAACCTTTAATATAATAATTAATTTTCACATCAGTCCTTCCTTTTATTGATCTCTATATAGTCAAATCTACATACATTAACTACAGCAATTACAGCACAGGCATCATGAGTAATTATTAGCATTTGTCAATTAAATAATAATTTGTCATAAAACCACTCTTTAGTGGTTCAACACCTCTGCAATAAAATGTGTGTATTGCATAGATGTTAAACATTGTTAAAAAAACTTCTGAACAATCATGTTCTGTAAACAGAACACTGAACTTAAAGAAGTTTATAATATAATAGCTCAAAACATAAGGATACTCTCCTCATTACAGGTAAAGGGAGTATTTATTTCATAATAACACTTTTAGCCAATATTAACTAGTTTCATCTTCAGAGTGCTTTGCAAACATTTATGAGTTGTAACTCTACCCAGTTCATAGGTGGCTGAGGAGTGCTAGCCTTATTTTGCAAGTGGAGAAACTGAGGCAAAAGCCTTCAAAAGGTTGGTGAGGCACAAATATGAACATTATTTAATATTTGTATTGTGATAGTACCCAGGAGCCCAAGTCACGGACCTGAATCCCATTGTGTTAGGTGCTGCACAAACACAGAACAAAAAGACATTTAGCTGCTGTTGATAAAGTATAGGGCTGTCAAACAATTTAAAAAATGTATCATGATTAATCATGCAATAAAAAAAGAATGACAATGTCGCTGTTAAACAATAATAGAATACCATTTATGTAAATATTTTTGTATATTTTCTACATTTTCAAATATATAGATTTCAATTACAACACAGAATGCAAAGTGTACAGTGCTCACTTTATCTATTTTTATTTACAAATATTTCACAGTAAAAAACAAAAGAAATAGTATTTTTCAATTCACCTAATACAAGTACTGTGGTGCAATTTCTTTATCGTGAAAATTGTACTTACAAATATAGAATTATGTACTAAAAATAACTGCATACAAAACCAAAACAATGTCAAACATTAGAGCCTACAAGTCCACTTATTCCTACTTCAGCCAATTGCTTAGACCAGGCCTGCACAACATGCGACCCGGGGGCCACATGTGTGAGTGGGCCCCGGGTCGCATGAGTGGGCGGGCAGTGGCGGGGGAGCAGGTGAGCTGGCGGTGGTGGAGGAGGGCTGAGGAGGCAAGCTACGAGTCGGTGGCTGACCTATTCTACTGATTTGATCTGGCTCCCATCCCCTCTCCAAGGGTTGCAGCTGTCTGGAGGTGCTGCCTTTCATGCCTTCCTCATTCACATCTCATTCATTCATTCAACAGGGCACTTGATTACAAAGCGGGGGAAGATCTTATTCTACTTCTAGCAAAAAGACATTTTTCTTTTACCATACTTTTACTACCTTAGGGGCTCTCTGTAACATATTACCAAGGTTTAATACTGCTGTTTTGGTGAGGCAGCACTGGGGAAGGAGGGTTTGTTTCTGCGGAGCGGGCAGTGCTGGGGGGAGGTATTTCAGGGGGGCTGGGCGGCACTGAGGGGGGGGTTGTGTTTCGGGGGGGCATGGCCCTGGGTGAGGGGGTCGGCAGGGCCGGGGAGGTTCGTCCCTCAGCTGTTTTCTTTAGAGTAATATGGCCCTCACTGCTTTACGAGTTGTGCAGGCCTGGCTTAGACACATAAGTTTGGTTACAATTTGCAGGAGATAACCCTACCCACTTCTTGTTCACAATGTCACCTGAAAATGAGAACAGTCATTCACATGGCACTGTTGTAGCCGGCTTCACAAGATATTTACATGCCAGAGGCACTAAAGATTCATATGTCCCTTCATGCTTCAAACACCAAACCACCATTTCAGAGGACATGCATCCAAGCTGATCATGGCTTCTGCTCAATAATGATCCAAAGCAGAACCGACCGATTCATATTCATTTTCATCATCTTGAGTCAAATACCACCAGCAGAAGATTCATTTTCTTTTTTGGTGGTTCGGGTTCTGTAGTTTCCACATCAGAGTGTTGCTCTTTTAAGACTTCTGAAAGTATACTCCAGGCCCTGTCCTGCTCAGATTTTGGAAGGAACTTCATATTCTTAAACCTTGGATCGAGTGCCGTAACTATCTTTAGAAGTCTCACATTGGTACTTTCTTTGTGTTTTGTCAAATCTGCAGTGAAAGTGTTCTTAAAACAAACAACATGTGCTGGGTCATCATCCAAGACTGCTATAACATGAAATATATGGCAAAATTGCAGGTAAAACAGAGCAGGAGACATATAATTCTCCCCCAAGAAGGTCAGTCACAAATTTAATTAACACTTTTTTTTTAACAAGTATCATCAGCATGGAAGCATGTCCTCTGGAATAGTGTCCGAAGCATGAAGGGGCATATGGATGTTTAGCATATCTGGCACATAAATACCTTGCAATGCCAGCTAAAAAAGTACCATGTGAACACCTACTCTCACTTTCAGGTGACATTATAAATAAGAAGTAGGCAGCAGTATCTTCCATTAATATAAACAAACTTGTTTGTCTTAGTGACTGGCTGAACAATAAGTGGGACTGAGTGGCCTTTAGGCTCTAAAGTTTTACATTGTTTTGTTTTTGAGTGCAGTTACGTAACAAAAAATCTACATTTGTAAGTTACACTTTCATGATAAAGAGATTACTCTATGGGTACTTGTATGAGATGAATTGCAAAATACTATTTCTTTTGTTTATCATGTTTACAGTGCAAATAATTGTATTAAAATAATGTAGAGCGAGCACTCTACACTAAATTCTGCATCAAAAATATCTAATAAATTTCAATTCGCATTCTATTGTTTAATGGTGCGATTAATCACGATTAATTTTTTGAGTTAATTGCGTGAATTAACTGTGATTAATCAACAGCCCTAATAAATTGTATAGTCAGTTGCTTGGCTGCTCTTTGGTTCATTATGAAATATATTCAAGAGACCAGATAACCAATATCAGTCAGGTTTATTTCTCAACGTCAATAACAATATAATATAAGAAGAAAGGTTTGATATAACACCAGTTTCTGGGAAGCTGTCTCATGCAGCATTGTTAAATTCACCTTTCAAAGTAGCTGTGCTCCCAGAGTTCAGGGGCTGCAGTGGGAGCAGTAGGCTGGAGGCTGGAGCATGGCTAGAAACAGCAGAAGCAGGGACAGGAGCATGTAATGCTGAGGACTAGGAATGCATTGTTCAGCCAGTCAGGTGGTGCAGTTAACCAGACAGCTTCTCTCGGGGCCAGCTGTGGTCATTAAGTTGCCAGGAGACTGGTTGTGGTGCAGACTAGGCCCCTAACAGTTTCTACTTTTTATTTTTGGTACCACAGTGTGCCCCTTATTTCTTTGTTCTGAACACATGCATTCCAGGTACCAAGGAGCGTGAAGGAACCTCCTAGGTTTGCACCAGTGTAGAACACACAAATTCTGGTCAGTGAGAGTAACTCCTTACTTGGGTGAAACACTCCTATATTCCTGATCCTGACATTTCCTATCTACTTAAGTAAAAGCTTACGTCAGTTAAAGCATGGTCTTATGGGATACTTTACATGGAGAGAGGTGTTATGGGATACTTGACATTGTGGGGACAATATAATTGTTCAGTGAACATAACCTCCCGACACTGATATTAATAGTACACCAAACATATATGTATTGGATAAAACTGCCCATCCAGGCACAGTGTAAATTTATGGCAATTGAGAACTAATTGTGTCCCTTAGCTGTTCATTTTCACACATTTTAATATCTGGCTTTTCTGAAAAGAGTAAACAGTAAATAACTCTGCTTAATTGGGCTGCGTTGAATGCATTCAACCATAACATTTTGTTTTTTAAAGGTTCTTTTGTTGTTTCTGAATAATAACAAATCACTATCTCACTGTGCTGTTATGACATTTGATTAATGTTTGGGAAGTGCTTTGAGACCTTTATATGAAAGGCACTAAAAAACTACAAAGTCTTATTATTATCCTTTTTCTGAATTCCCCCAATTTGTAGGTGGCGCATAACATTTTAGGGAAAGACTGTCAGTGTAATCTCATAGACTCCTTTAAAGAAAGTATTTCCAACATTTATTGTTAATTTCCATTTTATATTTTTAGATTTTTCCTGAGGTCTGGTGTCTTTCATTTGGCTGAGTAATGTGCAAGACAGAATGATATGTTAGATATGATGAAAATGGAGCTGCAACTGAGACCGTTACTTTTAATCTTGACACCTTGCTGATAGACAGCATTTACAGTATGGACTTTAAAGTGAAGTGAAACAAGAAAGATAAAATGAGAGGGGAAAAATATATACTATGCCAGGGATGGCAACCTTTGGCACGTGGCCCTTCAGGGAAATCCACTGTCAGGCCAGGATGGTTTGTTTACCTGCAGCGTCTGCAGGTTCCGCTGATTGTAGCTCCCACTGGCCGCAGTTTGCCATTCCAGGCCAATGAGGGCTGTAGGAAGTGGCCAGCACATCCCTTGGCCCTTGGCATTTCCTGCAGCCCCCATTGGCCTGGAATGGCAAACTGTAGCTAGTAGGAGCTGCAATTGGCTGAACCTGCAGATGCTACAGGTAAACAAACCATCCTGGCCCGCCAGTGGATTTCCTTGATGGGATGCATGCCAAAAGCTGCTGGTCCCTGGACTATGCCAACCAACTATCAGTGGTTTAGTACATGCCACATAGTTTTACTAAGGAATTTCCAGGTATACAAGAAAATCTTAATATTTTAATTCCTTCTAGTTTGTGTGCTTTACCTCTTCTAGTGCAGGCATGCAGAGAGATGAATCATTTATGTGATAGAATCCACATGATATTTATAAAAGTCAGTGCATGCCCATGACAGAAGAGAAGTGTGGTAATAGTAAATGAAAGTAATCTTTCTGTATGTGTGAGTGTTTGTGTAAGTGCACCCACACGTGTATATTGTGTGATAGACCCAGGCCAGTTGGTGACAGCAGAGTAGTAGAAGGGAGATATACTGGCCACTGGATAAGCAGTTTTCTGTTCCCTGAGTAACCAGAGCAGGGACTGCTCCAGGCTAATGAGAACACCTGTCTCCAATTAACCTGCTCAGAGTCAAGTGAGGCTGTTAAGCACCTGACTTTAATTAAGGCCACTCTGATGCTATAAAAGGGCTAACTCCAGTAAGGCCGGGATATCAGATCCAAGCTGGTAATTAAGTTTGGAGGTTTCATGCTAGCTTCTCATGTTGTGAACTGTAAGGTTCAGATCTGAGTAGGACAGTTATGACAGGGAGCCAGAGGAGAGGAAGTGTGTGCGAGGAACTGGGAGCAAGAGGCGTGCAAGAAGCTGAGAGGGAGTAGGTATAGTGCTGGAGGACTGAGAAGTACAAGCGTTATCAGACATCAGGAGGAAGGTCCAGTGGTGAGGACAAAGAAGGTGTTGGGAGGAGGCCATGGGGAAGTAGCCCAGGGAGTTGTAGCTGTCGCACAACTGTACCAGGAGGCATTCTAGACAGCGGCAGTCCACAGGGCCCTGGGCTGGAACCTGGAGTAGAAGGTGGGCCCGGGTTCCCCCAAAACCTCCCAACTCCTGATAAAACACAGGAGGAATTGACCTGGACTGTGGCTTCTACCAGAGAGGAAGATCTCTGGGCTGTTTCCCAACCCACAGGGTGAAACTGGGAGGTGAGCAAATCTGCCAATAAATGCGGGACTCATCAAGGTACAGGAGGAACTTTGTCACAACTGATATACACAAAACATACAGCATGAAAGATAGTTTCATCTGTATATATTTCTAAGGGAAAAGCTCCTAGCAAAGATTATTTGTATAGTATAGAATCTTTGTAGTTGGAAAGGTCTTCGGTTGCCCTTCCCACTTCTCAGTGGTTCAGTTGAAAAGATATCAGGACTTTTGCAGCTATTTAAAAGTGCATATAGCACACCAAATCTTTCTGATGTCCATGTCATGGTACTGAATAGCATGCAACAATGGGAGAGAAACTCTCAGAATCAGTCCTGCAACAGTCCACTGTCCTGCATCCAAACAAACAAGCAGCCATGGTAATAAAAGAAAAGTATAACATATCCTTTCCTCTTGCTTTATGCCTCTTACATTTTAAGACTAGCAGACAGCAGTACAGCAACAGAGATTTAACACACAAAATGTCTCTACTGGTTAAAGCAAATCACAGGATAGGTGCAACCCAAAGTGACAGAAACCTTTACAGTCAAACAGTAGTTAGAGAAGGGAAAGACCAAATAGCAAGTACATTGTTTTCCTCTGTGATCCATAGTGTTGCATAGCTTATCAAAGGAACACAGTACGGTAAAAAATAAAAGATTTGGGGGAAAAATAAATCTTTACATATGTTTAAAAACAACACCTTAAATTATAATGAAAAGTCAGCACATTTGCAACACTTGCATTTACTGTTCACTGTTTTTGCTGACTGTATTTTGTCTCTTTTTCAGTTTACACAATGAAAACATACAAGTTAGGTTACCCTTTTCCCGCCCTCCTTGTCTACTCTTTAAATGTGTGCTGCAGAATCTAAATGTTCATTTTAAAACACTGTTTCTAGCACAGATAGTTCTATATGTAAAGGAAGACGGTGTTGTTTTCTTGTGTCCACGGACTGTTTGGAACGGTAGCTCTGAAAATTGTGAATTACCACATTTCCCTCAGTTCACTGTCAACTTAGAGGCACCAGGCTGACAATTTTAGAGTGACCGTGAGTTTTGCCCGTTACCTCTATGGGACCAGATTTTCACCCTTAATGTCAACTTTGGACAGGTCACAGAACACAGGACAGCATTTTGAGTCTAATCTAGGATGTTAATTTAAATCACTATAGTTATACCATATAATCTCTTGTGTAGGCATTCTTAGATCTTCTCTACATAGGAAAGTTTTCCAAGCTACCCCAGTATAGCTCTACAGGTATAATTATACTGTTATAACCCTCTGGGGGGCATGGATTAATGTCACACTCCCCCTTAGTACCTGGCCCCATCTGGAGAAGCTAATGATCCAACTGGTGGACCAAAGTCAGTGATGAATCCTGGTCACATGCCACCGAAGGCTTGTTGTGCATACAGAAAGAAGAAGACCTCATGTGGGCATTCTTATGCAGTTTAGCTTATCTCATTTCAGCTGCTACTGAAGCAGTTCAAGCCGGTACCAGGACCCATGCAGCATTCCCCCTACCATTGTGAGCTTTGGAAAGAAACTGCAGGGAGGAGCCAGCCAGGGACTAAAGCCCACAAAGCAGAAGCAGTTGAAGCAAGTGTCACAGTTCAGGGCAACTGCAGAAAGGCACCCATGTTAGGCTTCCAGATTCTCAGCCATCACATCTCTCTTGCTCCAGATCAGGGTATTTCCAGACTGCACCATTCTGTGCCTTCATTGTGTTATTCCCCAGCATGTCAGACTGTATTGTGTTATTCCCCAGGACTGCATTTGCACTGCGCTTACTCTTCAGAAGCTATAAGCAGGGTAACTGCCACAGTCATAAGTCACCACACGGTTCTTTCTAAGCAGGTCCTTTTATTCTTAAAGTGACAGCATTAAAGAAATCACATACTAAAAATAATAAAAGAACCTACACTCACGCTACTAAGCTTTCCAGAGAAAACGGAACAGACCTTCAAACTGCAGCAAGGGATCTCTGTGCTTACAAGTTCATAACCACTCTGGCTCAGAACAAGGACACCCATGAATTTGTGAGTCCTTTTTTTTTTTTTTGTCTGTGCCTCTCATCCTGTTCTCATGTGATCAGCACACAAAAGCTTCCCGAGGCTTACATTAGTCAGGTCTCCTCTTCAGAGACGTTACATACAGTTCCACAAAAGTACCTACTCATTTGCACTTTTAATACAATGAATTTCTTAACTTAATTCAATGTGTTTTGTCCAGGTGTGATGTTGCACTCTATACGATTGTATGAAAATATGCTAATAAGTATGAATGTAATGTAACTGGAATATGCTTCATGCAAAAGATCTCTTGTAAGGTATCATTACAAAGCTTAAAAAGAACAGGAGTACTTGTGGCACCTTAGAGACTAACAAATTTATTTGAGCATCAGCTATAGCCCAGTTCATCGGATGCACAGAATGGAACATATAAGAAGAGTATATATATACATAAATAAAAGATAACAGGTCATCTTAATTAATTGGCTTCTTAGAGCTGGTATGGCATCTTACCTGTATGTATATACACCTCTACCTCGATATAATGCTGTCCTTGGGAGCCAAAAAATCTTACCGCATTATAGATGAAACCGTGTTATATTGAACTTGCTTTGATCCACCAGAGTGCGCAGCCTTACCCCGGAGCACTGGTTCACCGCGTTATATCAAAATTTGTGTTATATTGGGTAGCGTTATACTGAGGTAGCAGTGTATATACTCTTCTTATATGTTCCATTCTATGCATCCGCTGAAGTGGGCTGTAGCCCATGAAAGCTTATACTCAAATAAATTTGTTAGTCTCTAAGGTGCCACAAGTACTCCTGTTCTTTTTATGGATACAGTCTAACACAGCTGCTGCTCTGAAACTCATTACAAAGCTTATAATCTACTGAGTGTGGTCATCCTATTTGTATAAATGTATCACTCTTATATCTGAAACTAGAAATATAAAATATAACTCTGAGGGTCTGTTGTAATTATGCAAAGTGTGGGCCGTTAATGGTGGTTTGGAATCTCAGTGGCTCCCATTATAGACTCATAGACTCATAGACTCTAGGACTGGAAGGGACCTCGAGAGGTCATCGAGTCCAGTCCCCTGCCCTCATGGCAGGACCAAATACTGTCTAGACCATCCCTGATAGACATTTATCTAACCTACTCTTAAATATCGCCAGAGATGGAGATTCCACAACTTCCCTAGGCAATCTATTCCAGTGTTTAACTACCCTGACAGTTAGGAACTTTTTCCTAATGTCCAACCTAAATCTCCCTTGCTGCAGTTTAAGCCCATTGCTTCTTGTTCTATCATTGGAGGCTAAGGTGAACAAGTTTTCTCCCTCCTCCTGATGACACCCTTTTAGATACCTGAAAACTGCTATCATGTCCCCTCTCAGTCTTCTCTTTTCCAAACTAAACAAACCCAATTCCTTCAGCCTTCCTTCATAGGTCATGTTCTCAAGACCTTTAATCATTCTTGTTGCTCTTCTCTGGACCCTCTCCAATTTCTCCACACCTTTCTTGAAATGCGGTGCCCAGAACTGGACACAATACTCCAGTTGAGGCCTAACCAGCGCAGAGTAAAGCGGAAGAATGACTTCTCGTGTCTTGTTTACAACACACCTGTTAATGCATCCCAGAATCATGTTTGCTTTTTTTGCAACAGTATCACACTGTTGACTCATATTAAGCTTGTGGTCCACTATGACCCCTAGATCTCTTTCTGCCATACTCCTTCCTAGACAGTCTCTTCCCATTCTGTATGTGTGAAACTGATTGTTCCTTCCTAAGTGGAGCACTTTGCATTTATCTTTATTGAACTTCATCCTGTTTACCTCAGACCATTTCTCCAATTTGTCCAGATCATTTTGAATTTTGACCCTGTCCTTCAAAGCAGTTGCAATCCCTCCCAGTTTGGTATCGTCTGCAAACTTAATAAGCGTACTTTCTATGCCAACATCTAAATCGTTGATGAAGATATTGAACAGAACCGGTCCCAAAACAGACCCCTCCGGAACCCCACTTGTTATACCTTTCCAGCAGGATTGGGAGCCATTAACGACTACTCTCTGAGTACGGTTATCCAGCCAGTTATGCACCCACCTTATAGTAGCCCCATCTAAATTGTACTTTCCTAGCTTATCTATAAGAATATCATGCGAGACCGTATCAAATGCCTTACTAAAGTCTAGGTATATCACATCCACCGCTTCTCCCTTATTCACAAGGCTCGTTATCCTATCAAAGAACGCTATCAGATTAGTTTGACACGATTTGTTCTTTACAAATCCATGCTGGCTATTCCCTATCACCTTACCACCTTCCAAGTGTTTGCAGATGATTTCTTTGATTACCTGCTCCATTATCTTCCCTGGCACAGAAGTTAAACTAACTGATCTGTAGTTTCCTGGGTTGTTTTTATTTCCCTTTTTATAGATGGGCACTATATTTGCCCCCTTCCAGTCTTCTGGAATCTCCCCCGTCTCCCATGATTTCCCAAAGATAATAGCTAGAGGCTCAGATACCTCTTCCATTAACTCCTTGAGTATTCTAGGATGCATTTCATCAGGCCCTGGTGACTTGCAGGCATCTAACTTTTCTAAGTGATTTTTTACTTGCTCTTTCCTTATTTTCTCTTCTAAACCTACCCTCTTCCCATAAGCATTCACTATACTAGACATTCCTTCAGACTTCTCAGTGAAGACCGAAACAAAGAAGTCATTAAGCATCTCTGCCATTTCCAAGTCTCCCATTACTGTTACCCCCTCCTCACTGAGCAGTGGGCCTACCCTGTCCTTAGTCTTCCTCTTGCTTCTAATGTATTGATAAAAAGTCTTCTTGTTTCCCTTTATTCCCATAGCTAGTTTGAGTTCATTTTGTGCCTTTGCTTTTCTAATCTTGCCTCTGCATTCCTGTGTTATTTGCCTATATTCATCCTTCGTGATCTGACCTAGTTTCCATTTTTTATATGAAGCCTTTTTATTTTGTAGGTCACGCAAGATCTCAAGGGTAAGCCAAGGTGGTCTTTTGCCACATTTTCTATCTTTCCTAACCATCGGAATAACTTGCTTTTGGGCCCTTAATAACGTCCCTTTGAAAAACTGCCAACTTTCCTCAGTTGTTTTTCCCCTCAGTCTTAATTCCCATGGACCTTGCCTATCAGCTCTCTGAGCTTACCAAAATCTGCCTTCCTGAAATCCATTGTCTCTATTCTGCTGTACTCCCTTCTACCTTTCCTTAGAATTGCAAATTCTATGATTTCATGATCACTTTCACCCAAGCTTCCTTCTACTTTCAAATTCTCAACAAGTTCCTCCCTATTTGTTAAAATCAAGTCTAGAACAGCTTCCCCCCTAGTAGCTTTTTCAACTTTCTGAAATAAAAAGTTGTCTGCAATGCAGTCCAGGAACTTATTGGATAGTCTGTGCCCCGCGGTGTTATTTTCCCAACATATATCTGGATAGTTGAAGTGCCCCATCACCACCAAATCTTGGGCTTTGGATGATTTTGTTAGTTGTTTGAAAAAAGCCTCATCCACCTCTTCCGCCTGATTAGGTGGCCTGTAGTAGACTCCCAGCACGACATCACCTGTGTTTTTTACCCCTTTTAGCCTAACCCAGAGACTCTCCACCCTTCCGTCTCCTATGTCCATCTCCACCTCAGTCCAAGTGTGTACGTTTTTAATATATAAGGCAACACCTCCTCCCTTTTTCCCCTGTCTATCCTTCCTGAGCAAACTATACCCATCCACACCAACATTCCAGTCGTGTGTATTATCCCACCAAGTTTCAGTAATGCCAATAATGTCATAGTTGTATTTATTTATTAGCACTTCCAGTTCTTCCTGCTTATTACCCATACTTCTTGCATTTGTATAAAGGCATCTAAGATACTGGTTTGATCTTGCCTCCCAGCTTTGCCCTGACCCTCCTTCCTCTCTGCCATTATAGCCCGTGCTCCCTCCTGTTTCCAACCCATCTCCCAGGTCTTGTTCCCCACTTACCTGTGGGCTTTGCTCACCTGTCCCCGTCGAACCTAGTTTAAAGCCTTCCTTACTAGGTTAGCCAGTCTGTGCGCAAATAAGGCCTTTCCCCTCTTCAAAAGGTGAACGCCATCTGTTCCTAGCAGTCCTTCCTCAAATAGCATCCCATGGTCGAGGAAGCCAAAGCCCTCCTGGCGACACCATCTTCGCAGCCAGGCATTCACCTCCACGATGCATCTGTCTCTGCCCGGACCCCTACCTTCAACAGGAAGAATCGAAGAGAATACCACCTGCGCTCCAAACTCCTTAACCCGTACTCCCAGAGCCCTGTAGTCACTCTTGATCTGCTCAGCGTCACACCTCGCAGTATCATTTGTGCCCACATGGATGAGTAGCATGGGATAGTAGTCAGAAGGCCGGATAATCCTCGACAAAGCCTCTGTAACATCTTGGATACGGGCCCCTGGCAGGCAGCATACCTCCCAGGATGAACAGTCAGGGCGACAGATGGGTGTCTCCGTCCCCCTCAGCAGAGAGTCTCCAACCACCACTACCCTACGTTTCTTATCAGTGGTGGCAGCAGACCTCCCAGCCTTAGGTGTATGAGGCTTCACCCCCTTAACTGTTGCGGGTGATTTCTTCTCTCCTGTATCAAGAAGAGCATAATGGTTATCTTTTACCACAACAGGAGGGTTCGCAGCAGCGGTGGAGCACTGCCTGCTGCTAGAAGTAACCAGCTGGCTGTGCCCACCCTGAGCCTCCTCCTCCACTGGTGTGTCAGATACACCCTGAGGCATCTCCTCCTCCACTGGAGTGTCGGTAGTCCTATCAACTGGGACAGCACCGTCAGCTGTCTCCACATGGATACTGTCCAGGAATTGCTCATGGACATGGATGTTCCTCAGCCTGGCCACCTCCTCCTGTAGCTCTCCCACCTGCTGCCTGAGAGATTCCACCAGTAGGCACCTTTCACATTGGATGCCACCCCCAGCCTGGATATCAGTAAGTGGAAATTGCAAATTACAATCTTTGCAAGCCCACACCAGAATCTGGGTAAAAGCATCCATGCTTTGGTGCTCTGTCTGGCTACAGGCGCAGGTGGAGGAGACAGAAGCAGTGCTGGCACAGGTGTTGCGGGTCCTCCTCACCATTGTAAGCCTCCCTCTGTCAAACTCTCTCAAATTCCTGTCTACAGCTCCCTGTCCACTCCTCTCTGCTGTAAACAGAAAGGTTTTCGATGTGGCTCAGGTTATGGGTTCAGGGGACCAATGGGTCACAGATGAGACCGACAAGGGACCCCCTCTCCCTTCTTACTCCCCTTCCAAACTCCCTTGCAAAACTCCCTGTTAGCAGCTCCTGTTCGCTAAGCTCCCTGGTCGCTTGTGCGCAGCTTTATAAAGCCCTGGCTTTATAAAGCCATTAACCAGGACAGTTGTTTGTAGATGGCTCTGTATTACTTGTGAGTTTTCCTGTATATGTGTGTGCTGGCAAGTGGGTAATGAAGTCTTACAGTGACATCTGATCATGTCACCTGAACTGGAATCAATCTTTAACCTGGTGCTTTTCCAGTGAGAGGACCCCCAGGGACAAAGGATTCCTGCTTATGCAAAAGATATATAAGCGGGTGGAACAGAACAAAAAAGGCAGCCATCATGAGAAATCCCCTAGCAACCACCTGAGCTGGAACAAGGGCTGTACCAAGGGAAAGGACTAGGAAGGTGTCCAGTCTGTGAAAGAAACTTATTGAAACATCTCTGACTATGAGATTTTATCTGTATTAAGTTTTATTACTTTATTAGACTTAGACTTGCATGTTTTGTTTTATTTTACTTGGTAATTCACTTTGTTCTGTCTGCTGTTACTTGGAACCACTTAAACCCTACTTTCTGTACTTAATAAAATCACTTTTTACTTATTAATTAACCCAGAGTATGTATTAATACCAGGCAGGGGGTGGGGGAAGGAAGAGGGAAACAGCTGTGCATATCTCTCTAACAGTGTTATAGTGGGAGAACAATTTATGAGTGTACCCTCCATAAGCTTTATACAGGGTAAAACAGATTTACTTGGGGTTTAGACCCCATTGGGAGTTGGGCATCTGAATATTAAAGACAGGAGCACTTCTGTTAGTTGCTTTCAGTTAAGCCTGCAGCTTTGGGGCATGTGGTTCAGACCCTGGGTCTGTGTTGGAGCAGATTGGCATGTCTGGCTCAGCAAGACAGGGTGCTAGAGTCCCAGGCTGGCAGGGAAAGCAGGGGCAGAAGTCTTGGCACATCGGTTGGCAGTTCCCGAGGGGGTTTCTGTGATCCAACCCGTCACACCAGGATATTGCAGGAAACTGCCGTATCTGTCACAGTAGGGACCAAAGGATGTTGAGGATATCATCAGATTGTTTTCTGCCATTTTAACTCTGAATACTCTATGCCCTGTGCACCCTCATACTGACTGTCTCCTTTCTTAAACCCTGAGGCCTCCATTTCACAGACCCATCTTTACATACCCCCTTTGAAAGAATTTATATTAAAAAAAAAAGAAGAAAAGGCTGCAGAATTAACATGATGTTTTCAGCCATCACTCTGATCCTTCTGCTTGTATGTTATATCTTTCCCCCTTACCCTTTATTTGTCTTGTCTATTCTGTAAACTCCTTGGGACAATGATTGGCTTTTATTCAGTTTGTCCAACAATGCCTAGTACTATGGGGCCGTGTTGCCGCTTGAGGCATTATTAAATAAGGATCGATGATTAACTATTTCACCACTGTTTATTTTAGCAAAATATGGGCTTACCTTGGAACTGCTGTCCACTTATTCCCAGATGTAATATCCCAGAAACTCCAGCTCTCAACTGCCCAGAGGCCAAGCTTCAACTTCCTCCTGACAACTTTACAATGAAGTTCTGTGCTCCCAATGCAAAGATATGTGATATATGAAAATTCAGGGGCAGGGTAAATTAAATTGAATTTCACATCAAGATGAGAACACAGGGGCTACTGCTTTTGTTGTTTTCATATTACATTTGTTAAAACTCTCACCTTTTTTTGTACTATTTAAATTGAGCTGCTGTAGAATTTCCAGTCTGCTGCATAAACATACTCAAGGTACCTTGCCAGAAACTTTGTCATGAAGTCTCAGGTACTAGAAAAGGGATCGGCAACCTTTGGCCCGCGGCCCACCAGGGTAAGCCTCCCGGCAGGCCGGGCCAGTTTGTTTACCTGCCGCATCTGCAGATTTGGCCAATTATGGCTCCCACTGGCCACGGTTCATGGTTCCAGGCCAATGGGGGATGCGAGAGGCTGCGGCCAGCGCATCCCTCAGCCTGTGCCTCTTCCCGCAGCTCCCATTGGCCTGGAACGGCGAACCGCAGCCAGTGGGAGCCACAATCGGGTGAACCTGTGGACACGGCCAGTAAACAAATCGGCCTGGCCCGCCAGGGGGCTTACCCTGGCATGCCGTGTGCCGAAGGTTGTTGATTCCTGTATTAGAATAATGATGCAATGATTGGGTTGCATATACCATGGGGAAATGCCCATTAGATAAAGTGTGTGTGTGGGGGAGGAGCAAAAACAATAACCTGATACCTTAAAAGCCAATAATACCAAAAAGGACTGAAAATATGTCAATATAGAGTCACTGAGTTATTCTGTACAAAAAAATAATAATAATAATACTAACAATATCACTGTAGGGAATCCCTGCCTGAATTAAATGACACAATGTGTTGATGTATATGTCTTTGTTGTGGTGATATATATATATATATATATATATATATATATGTATATATGTTCCCATTACAAGTAGCAGTGATCTGTAAATTCATGTAGTGTAACTACCCCTCATATACATTCCTTAAAAAAAACCAAACCCAATATGAAAACATTTGTTTTAATAGTATCTTATTTTACATAGCCTATGTGCTGAGTCAAATTTGACCTGACAGTGTCCTTGCAAGTCACTTTTGAAATACTGAAATATAGATTATTGTGTTCCTTTCAGGAAAGGAAAAATATAATTTTAATGTTTCATTTTTGTTTTAATCGTAGTCTCTTGATAGAGGAACTGTGAACTCTCTACCTTATTTGACAGACCACTGCACAGACATGCAAAGTATATTAATTCTTGGCACCATCATTTTGTCTCTAAGGAACATGAGGACACCTTCTGTCCTGTAATTAAACTGAATCTGTTCCTGGATCTGTTTATCCTAGATGATGCCATCTTTTGACTGACATTCCTCTGATGATGTATTGGTATAATGCATCATCAAAGTAAGGTGCTGCAGTGATGCATTACTGAAAGGATCTAGGAGCAGATTCAGTTTATTCCTGACATAAAAGGCAGAGGATAGTATTTATCCCCACGACCATATAGCAGTGCTGATCCTGTAGGTCCTTTAGCATTGCTGTCATCAGAACATTGAACATGTCAAAGAATTTTATAATATAATTGCTCAAAAAACAGAAGGGCAATCCCTTACTACAGGTAGAAGGGGTATTTGATGATCTACCACAAATGGGTCAGGCAATTCAAACTACTCTATACCAGGAGTCGGCAACCTCTGGCACGCAGCTCGCCAGGGTAAGCACCCTGGCGGGCTGAGCCAGTTTGTTTACAGGTTTGCCCGATCGTGGCTCCCACTGGCTGCGGTTTGTCATTGCATGCCATTGGGGGCTGCAAGGAGCACCGCAGGATAAGGGATGTGCTGGCTGTGGCTTCCTGCCACCCCCATTGGCCTGGGATGGTGAACCATGGCCAGTAGGAGATGCGATCGGCTGAACCTGCTGACACGGCAGGTAAACAAACTGGCCCGGCCTGCCAGGGTGCTTACCCTGGCAAGCCACATGCCTGAGGTTGCCGACTCCTGCTCTATACAATGAATACTCAGAAAATCTCCATTGAAATATATGGGGCCATTTTTTATATTGAGAATAGAAGAGAGAGTCTTCAGAACTTTGCTAAGAACAAAGTGCTTTGAGGGAAGTAAGGAGAAAAGCCCATCCTCGGAACCAGACTGAGCCTGAATTTTCTTCTGGGTTTGGTAATTTCCCCTTTTCTGGCTTTTGTTTTTGTTTTTAACCCTCCAGTGGGTGTCAGAGCCCTTTCTCCTTACACTATAGCCTCAGACAACTCACTGTGTTTACCTTTCTTCTACCTTTTATGAAATAACAGTATTAATGCCCAGTGATGCACTCCATACAATATAAAGTACATATTAAGGCCTCTGTTCAGGATAGCATCCCTATTCAATATAACTCATAAGCACAATTAACTTTAAGCTTGTGCTTAAGCCAATGACATTTCATAAGACAATGCTTTAATGCTTGTCTGAATCAGGTCCAAAGGCTAGTCCCTGCCTTAAGAGTTTACAGCTTGAAATAACATTAGAATCTAGATTTTAAGACCTTTGTATCACTTTCAACAAAGCCTTACTTAAATTGGTTTGTTGGCCTGAAATACCATACAAAAATATGAATGTTAAATGCTTTTTAAATTGTAAAACTATAAACTATCATATCGGATTATTAAAGATGCTAAAGCAGCTTTCTCAAGAACAGCCCCTATATCTGGTCCAAATTAATATACAGATTTTTATAATCTACTTGAATGCAATCTATGTTTTCCATCGGATATTTTTCCTGCCTTTCCTTTTGTACAAAGTTTGGTATGTATTCTCTTTGTACAGTTGTGCTATATTTCCATCCCAGAAGTGAATGCCTTTCATTGGAGTACAGAGATCTTTGTATGCACTGAGCTATATTTAACTTTGTCATAAGTAAACACATTCCTGTTTATTGGAATAGCGTTGGGTCCACTTACTCCGGCAGTGAATTTGACCCAATATCTATAAACCACGTTGGGATCCTGGAGTCTCCAAGTTGTTGTATAAATATTCCTTGATAAGGGATGGAGAGTTAAGATGGTTGAAAGTACATATCAGTGATTTAGGGGGAAATACAGTGCCTGGATTATCATTTATTATCTGTATTGTGGTAGCCCCTAGGAGCCTCAGTTGTGAGAATTATACCCCAAACAAGTATTATAAATCCAGGAAATTCAGAGTTCAGGTTAAACATATGTAACCCTTCTGTCAGGTGGAGCCAGCGGCAACCAGGGCCAGATTCACTATCTAAAGGTTCCTTTCCATCAACACAACACAGAACTGGCTCAAGCCCCCCACCCAGTAACATGGGAAAATTACCCTCCACCCTGGGAACCTCTGAGACGCAGTACTTCCCCACTCACAAACTCAGAGTCCGAGTGTAGAAAAGAAACTTTTAATGAAAGGAGGGAAGTCACCTGACATTAATTAGGGAAAATGCCAAAAGTGGGATTCATAATCACAAAACTGTGAGCAGGACACCCACCTCAGAGTGCGTGAGGCAATGCCTTCCAACTCATGTTTTTGAATTTCATAACCAAAAGTTCCTTTTCTGTGCCCCTGTCTGTTCCATCACCATACCCCACTCACAGTGGTTGTCCTTGATCAGAGAGGAGCCAGGGTTCAGAGCTGCATCTGTGTGTGTTCACCTCCCACCTGGAGAAGAAGGCACCTTGCTTACTTCTCCATCTGAGCACTTATTTTGGCTGGCCACCCCGTCAGCCACTTCTCTTCTCCGGTGGCCGCCCCTCCATTCACTGTTTCTCTCCTCTGGGCATCCAATCAGTTGCTGCTTCTCTCTGCTGCCCATACTGCCAGCCGTGGTTCCTTGTTGTCTTGCCAGCTGCTCATTCTGCTCACTGCCTTGTCAGCCACTTGTTCAAAAGCTGACTGTCAGTCACCTTCTGTTGCCACCAGCCTCTCTGCTGTGACCTCTGCACATCAGTCTCCCAGTAATTTTCAGCTCTTTGCAGGCTGGGCAGAAACACTGCACTATCTCAAGTGATTTCAGTTCTCAGTGATTTTCAGCAGGCCGGGCAGAAACAGCCCCACCACAACTGATTTCAGCTCTGATTAAGCATTTAAAATAACAAAGAGGCTTTTAATGAAGCCTATTTAGCTCTTTCTTTGAACAGTGGGGAGAAACAGGTTAAACCAGTCTGAGGAGGCTCTCCTGGCTGGCACATTTGTCCCCACCCCTCTTACTTTCACAGGGCTCTGGCATTTGAGACACTGGCTTAATGAGGTCCTTTCAGTTGAGGGTGACCCACCTATTTGGGACAGGTTAAGCACAGTTCTGCTCCCCTTTATTCATACAATAATGACAACAATGGTAACAACATTTCACTACCCCTGCATTGAGTACTAAAGTGATTTGTAACCCAGCACCAGCCAAAGTTGATTACTTTGAGCAACACACTGTTCTATCTGCTGGATATCTAAGCAGAGCAGAAGCAAACATGTGACATGAACACACCTAAAGTCTCCCCTCTTCCCAGCTAGCTGTCAGGGAAGAATTCATTCAGATCCTGCTTACACATACAATAAATTCAAACATATTACAGTTTTGAATGCACAGATAAGTCACCCAAATCACTTTAACTCTTCAATAACTGTATGACTAGGATTTGGGTATTTTAGTGTTTGTGGTTCCAGTTTAGATAAATCTAATTTTTAAAGAGGCATTAGATTTTATTTCTTTTTTGCCCCTCTTTCCTGGTTTCACTACAGGGCAAAGTTAGGTTTATTTGTGTGACAGATATGGCAACTTCCTGGAAAAACTTTACTAAATTAAGTTAATCCTTGTTTAATTAATTTTCAGGAGTTCATTGTATTAAGCATGCAAATGCACATGTATTATTGTGAGATTGTATGTAACATCTCTGGGGAGGAGACATAGTTAATGTAAACCCTGGGAAGTATCTCGTAATACGAGATACTAAGGACTCTTTGAAACAATGTACTTGACAAACAAAGTTATGAGAGATTCCTAGGAGATACTTGGGAGGAGGGGAAGGCAACTTCTCATCTCTGGACTCAACCATTTTAAGCAACACTCTGAGAGGAGACCCATTGTCTATTAATCACCTGTAACATGAGGACAAGATCAGAGGCCTAATCTAGATAAAAAGAGTGCTTCACAGTTTCATGTTTGTGCTTGTTCTTAGCTGAGGCTGTAATGAATTTTTGACCACAGAAGAAGCCCAAACCTTTGTTGGGTTTGAAGGACTGATCATTTGCCAGAGATGGGGAGTAAGTTAGGGATTCTTTTATTGTTTTTAATGTTTAAACTGTAATGCTTTTACCTTAAGAATAAATGTGCTTTCTAAGGGCTTGTCTACATTTCCCACTGGATCAACAGGCAGCGATCAATCAAGCGGGGGTCGATCTATTGCGTCTATTCTAGACACACTAAATCGACTGCTGAGCACTCTCCCATTGATTCTGGTACTCCACCAGGGCAAGAGGCGCAGGCAGAGTCAACGAGAGAGCGTCAGCTGTCAACTTACTGCAGTGAAGACATTGCGGTAAGTATCTCTAAGTACGTCGACTTCTGTTATGTATTCACGTAGCTGAAGTTGTGTAACTTAGATCAATCCTCCCCGCCATTCCAGTGGCGACCCAGCCTTAGAAAGAACTAGGTGGTGACTTAACTGTGGGCAGTTACTTTGTTTATAGCATCTGAGGAAGGAAGGCAAAGCATGCCTGCTGAGGCAATCTATATTGCTGGGGATTTTACAGTATAGGCAGGGAACTGTATAGATTGGATTACTCCTGTCAAGAGGGAAAGAACACACATCTCTGTCCAAGAGGGGTGACAACTGGACAGCTAAAAGAGTAAGGGATCCTTTGTTGAACCACGAGAAGGAAGTACAGGTGCAGCTACCTTGAAATGTAACAGTTAAAGTGCCAAACCGTGCATTTCTATAACTTAACATGTAAAGATTTCTTTCTTCTGGCATTATTCAACAGCCTATGCTGAAGGAGAAACTTACATTTATGAAGATTAATGATAAAAATATACCATTAATCTTTCTCTCTCTCTCTCTTTCTCTCTTCCAATGTAACCTATGCACAATATTTCAATTAGTTTTAACTATAAAGGAATTATTCTGTTATTAAAGTAAATCAAGACAAACAAATTATGTGAAACCAGATATTGCATTTCTTAAAGGACTTTTAAAAAAATATTAATGTTGAGTCATTAATTAATTAACCAATTTCCCTGTAAGTTCCGAGAAAAAAAAACCCTTTTGTACTCAAATGATAAAAGCTATAATTTTGGGCAGGGCATACTGTGTCTTTCAGAAGTAAGGAACTGTTTGAATTCCACCACTAATAGTGAAACTCAAATCAATCTTAAGATTCTAAAAGCTTAAAGAAAAAGACAATAAGAAAGAGGAAAACCTACAAAAACAGATTCTGACCATAAGAACAGAATTGTTCTGAGTGTACTACTTTTTAGGTTTCTCCTGTAAACTACATCCTTATATACAGGAAGATTACAAGTATATATAATCTTCAAGCAAATAGGGCCTTTCAAAGCAATTCCTCACTGAAGGAAAACTCATTACTGCGAAACAATCCCATTTAAAGATCTCTGAGGAGGTAAGCTATCCACAAACAACACCTAGGTAATAGCTAGCTATTTATCTGTTATACTGGAAACATGCTCCCCTCCACACCCAGCCCAATGCACTTTCTAGTTGAGCTTCATAGTTAGGTTAATTAGGAGTAGACATGCTGCAAATTAAAATCTGCCATCTAAAGCTGTTTTGAACGTTCAAATTCCCATGGACCAAGTAAGTTTGCTTATACAGACTCTCACGCTTTTCATTATTCTAACGTCCTTTTGAAAAGGTTAAGATTTTCCAGTTGGAAATACAGTATGCATGTATAATGATTTCATTATTTTATGTTATAATAGTATAGTGCATATAATAGAACTTGATCATTTTCCTGTATTTAAATTGTGCTGATTTTAAGTTGTTCTTAATTCATTGTAATTAGTTTCTCCTATTCTGTGACCTTTAAGTTGAACCTAGTTGAGGGTTTTATGTTGTGAATAAATATATGGGGAAAAAACTGATGTCAGGCTTTTTCAAAAAATATTGGAATTAAAATTAAGCAATTTTAAGAGAAACAAGATACATCACTACCATTTTGATAGATCAAATGTCTCAATTGTTTAATCAATAAAATTGCTTCCTTCACATATCTGGAAGGTTTTTTCCTTGGTGTATCAAAAACAGAGTGAATCAAAGCCCAGGAACACCTCAACTAATGCTATCTGTAATTTTAGGTCCTGGGCAGTTAAACTCCTACTCACATGCATTGTCCCATTGAATTTAGCATGGATTATCCATGTGACTATCAGATTAGGAGGGATTACTCACATGAGTAAGGGCTTGCAGTTTCAAACCCATGGGCTGTTAGGCTTATTACTATACATTTGGCAGGAAAAAAAGCAGCAGTATACCTGAAGTATAATAAAAACAGTAAAAAAAAAAAGTAAAACCTCCTCTAGTAGGTTATGGATTTGCTAAGAGACTCAGAGAAGTTCAGAAATGATAGACTTTGAATGTATCTTCTGCAACTGATCTATTGGAAGATAAAAATGATTTAATTTATCTAAGTGGTCATTTTCATAGATGTAACTGAAGATTATTATTAGTTAGCACGTATGGATAGGTATGCATTTAAATATCACCTTGATTCTTGACTTCCAGTGCTCATTTTTGTAGTGAGCTCTCATCTAATTTTTATATGATAATTAGATTCTGGGCCTTAGTTATACCAAAACAGTTATACCATAGAAGCCTCAATTATATCAAAACAGACTGCTAATCATTATTTTACTTGTGCACTGTAGTAAGTGAAGGCCCAGTATGAGGCCTGAGGCCTGAACTAAAGTAATGGTCAAGACTTTGCTAACATAAAGCAGAGTGAAGCTGTGAGCCAGAGGCAGGCCCTGCTCACAGAAGCTGGCAAGGAAAGGGCTGATGCTGCAAGAAGATACGTACCTAAAAAGTACTGAACACTAAAGATCAGAACATTCACATGCTTGCACATTCCACACAGATAACAAGGAACAGACTGACCCATCCCAATGACAGGGGCAAAAGGGTAATATGATGGATAGAGTTGTTTTGATCGAACCAACATGTACAAGGTGAGAGGCAGCACTTTACTACGTAGAGGGGTTGTACCTTACTGCGTAGAGGGGTTGCACCTCAATACGTCAGGAGTGATGTGTAACTTGTTTGTACCTGTGTATAAAAATGTATCCCTGGGGCGATGTCTTTGTCCGGCCTAGGGGGCAGTGGAAAGTCCCGCCACTGACTGAGCCGGGTCCATTGCCAAGAGGTACTTTCTCATAGTATGCCCTGTAGAGTAACAATCTGGAGGGAACTGCAGTTGTGTCCGAGGTCAATAAACCTGGCCGACGTGCCTTCGTACCTTACTAGACTCTGTGGTCATTGGGGGTTCTCTTTGGGTCTGCTGTGTCAGCTATCTGCGCAGAGCTGGGGCAGCACACAGAGGGAACACACGCACGCAGCCAAGTGATACCAACAGAGAGAGAGCAGAGCACCACACCGGTAGCATCTGACAACAACACACCTCTAACAACATGCACCACACTGTAATTGTGCATTGAAGATACTCTTATTTCTTTATGTTTACACACACACACACACACACACACACACACACACACACACACACACACACACACACACACACACACAATGAAAAAGGATGTTTATCATATGCTGTAGACAGTCTTGACATAACTTAAAGTCAAAATCAATACCTACATATAAATAAAATGCATCAATACCATTCAATAAAACCAATTACCAGCAAACCAGGCATCTATGAAAATTTACCCCCCACTCTTGCAATTCCACACCCTTACACCCTGTAATTTTCTTCTGCTTAAGAAATAAATAAGAGTTTATTAAAAGTATGACGATCTGTTAAATAAAGTGAAAAGAATTAAACAGGCACACACATAGGTAACAGCAAAATGAAATCTACCAGAAAATTTATTATTTACAAGTTTAATGGATTAAAAGAAGAACCTTGTAATCCTTGCATAAGGCAATTAACAGAAGATTCATATTGTTCTGAAGTGGTATTCAGGTTGAGCTGTTTGGTGAGCAACAATAAGAGCTTGCTTGATTTCTAAAATTTATATTCCAGGTAACTCAGTGATCAGTATAGAGCTGGTTTCCACCAGATCTGCATAGACCACAGGAAAGCTTATCACTCTGTCTCTCTCTTCATGGGGTGCCTCATGCAAGTAAGATAAAGTTAATCAAAGCCTGGAGCAGTTGTGCCAGGACATAGTGCATTAGGCATACAGAAGCCACTAGGTGGCCTTGTCTATGTAAGTAGGAATGATTTGATGTGCTCCTTTATATTTTAATTGAAATGGAATGCACAGATACTGCCTGCTTCAAAGAGAACGTTCACTCTAATGAATGAGTGAAAGCTTGTGTGATCTTAAATATTTGTCTAATATGTACAAATATGCCATAAAGGATTTTGAACATTTTTTTTCTCTGTTCTTGTCATTTAAAATTAAAGTGTTTCAGTATCAAAAATAAATTCCTGTGTTTGTTCCCAAGGCTTAAACAATTTTCATGTACCTCCACTACAATGTCCATTTTCCTGGTGACTTGAATGACCATACAGTTCTACCTGATTTTCCCACCCCAGCTGTAAAAAACTGTATCAATAAACTTTGAGTTCTCATTGCAAGTGCATTTCTATTACAGATAAATAGATTTCAGATTTCTAAATAGTGACACACTAGGAACCTTTGAAAGGTCACAGCTGCTATACAAGACTGCTGCATTTGAATCACTACATCTGTTATGGAAACACATACCTAGATGTCCTTGACAATTATGACAATTGGTTACAAGAGTATATACAGCCAACTTCAATTTAATCATGAATAAATATGGATCTTTCTGACATGAACTCTCCTTTTTAACAGTTTTACTATATAATGACTAAAGAAAACATATCTATTGTTCCAGTCTGGATTCCTACTAAAAAATACCTCTCTTCTGTCAACATGGCTCACCACCATATTTTCTTTACCCTTCAAAAGGAAATATACAGTGTAGACCTCAGCAATTCTCCCAAAGCCTTTCTGGTAAATCTTGATCAGTAATGAATCTTCCAAGAGTACTAAAATTGTTTTAAAATCATATTTTAAATACATATTTGTAATACTTGAAAACAGAAATGACTATCTGAATCTCTGGGCCATTGAAGATTTCATGTAATTTTACAAGGCATATTGCATCGATCCATATTAATTGTAGGTCAGCCTCTGGGTCTGTTCAAATATTCATTAAAAGAAATTTTAGGGAGGCTTATGTCACTTCACGTTACCTTCTACTCTTTCTCAGATTCATGGTGTTTTATTGATTTTGGCATTGTCTTCACATGCCTGAAAGTGGTCAACATGGATTCACAAAATGACCTCTGTCCTATCCCTATCACTAGATCTGAATGGTGTATTTGTAATGCAGATAGAGAGAAAAAAAATCTTATTTTAGGCCTCCTTTTGTTAACAAATGGCAGGATCTGAGTCTAAACATGCTGATCCTGTTTGAAATGTGTGAGGGATCACTTATATGCAAAGTTCATCCAGGCACTGGCTTCTCGCTTCTGCCTTGTCACCTGCCCTCCATTTCCCCATTTGACTGCATTTACTTGGCAGCACGTTTCCTGGCATTGTACACATTCTATGCCATGGAGTAAGAATCTGCACAAGTTGCTATAGACTTTACTTTAACTTACACTGACTGACAATTTTTGTGGAAGTAGAATCTCATGGAGCATGAGCAGCATCCCCCTACTTGGCCTCCTCTCCATCCATGAAGCCCTATTAGAGGAGCTTCTGCAGAGCACAGAGATAAGGGGGACATGATTCCACACAATTTCTCCTCCAAATCTGACACTACCCAACCAGGTTCATGTGTTTTATTCCCATTCTGTTATGGAAGGGAGCATGAGGCTCATTTTGACTTAATTAAAACTCTTATTGTCTTCAAAACATTTTTTTTCCAGTGATGAGGTTATATTTGTTTGAAATCAGTCCATTACCAGTGACAGAGACTTTCTGTCCACCTCAGCTCTACATCCAACCTTCTATTAAGTTTGATTTCTTTCCCCTCATCTGCTTAGCTCCCACTGAAGCCAGTCATCCCAACAATGCCCATACATTCAAAACAAATAGAAATGATAGTGCTGACACTGAAAATGTAAATAAATGTAATATATAATGTTTTAGGATTTATTTGTAAGGGCTCTTTTGAGCTATTAATGATTTTCTTAACTGTAACATGCTCTGGTCTGTTTTGCTGCCCCCTCTTCTTCACTCCTTTTTACATCGGAGTGGTGGTTTGTTCACATTCTGAAAGTAGCTTATGCATCTTTCTCAGGATGAGGCTAAATTTATTTCCGTGTTTTTGAATGGATATTAGTCCCTGTAGGATCTTGATAATTCCTTAAAAAATTGCCCCACTTTAAAACTTTTTATTTTCTTTTTTGTCTTCTGGCAAGGTAAGCAATACTTTGCAATCAGCTTAGCATTAAATATGATTGCTGCTGAAATAATTGATGTAGATCAACATTATACATAAAACAATTCAAAAGCCCAACAGCTATACTCTGCAGTTAGGAGATTAAAAATAAAAAATAAATGAAAAATAAGTTGGTTGAAATAATTGATCTAGTTATCCAACTAGTTTGCATCAGTGTATTTTTGACAGCTAAGACCGAAAAAAAAACCCAAACAAACAAATCCCTATTCTCACTGATGAAAAATATGTTCAAGAAAGAGTTTGGAAAATGTTGTATCTTAAAAATTTGATTTAGAAGCCTCTAAAATATAGTTTTATCACTCAAATAATGGCATCTAATCCAGTTGAAGTATACAACGTATTCAAAATATACCATGATAAAAACCTAAAGCTTATTTGATAAATCTAGGTATGAACTAAATAGATCTGAAAAAAAAATCAATTATGTACCAATTAAGTACCTAAAAGTAAATGTCTGGAGTGTGTACGGGGGGGAGGAGGAATTCTCTACCCATGTTAAGTAGTACTCTTCTTCACAAGTTGTTATATATCAAAATCAATAATACAACTCACAGAGTAAGGTGCTGAGTGGCAGAAACAGGGCCATAACTATGCAACTAACAAATATAATGGAAGGCCCTCAGTTGGTATAATTCAAGATAGTTCTATTGACTTCCTGATTTATACCAGCTGATGATCTGGACTATAAAATCCCTTTTGCTTCTGCTATAAGTAATGAAAATATACAGCAGAAGTATACCTAAATTAAGCACAGTTGTAACTTATGGTACAAAAGTAATGCTAAAAACTCTTGAGTACTTTGATGCTGTTAAACAGAGATCAGCAACCTCTGGCACGCTGCTCGCCAGGGTAAGCACCCTGGCTGGCTGAGCCAGTTTGTTTACCTGCCGTGTTGGCAGGTTCGGCCAATCGAGGCTCCCACTGGCTGTGGTTCGCTGTCCGAGGCCAGTGGGGGCAGCGGGAAGCACTGCGGGCTGAGGGATGTGCTGGTCGTGGCTTCCTGCCTCCCGCATTGGCCTGGGATGGCGAACCGCAGCCAGTGGGAGCCGCGATCAGCCGAATCTGCCAATGTGGCAGGTAAACAAACTGGCTCAGCCTGGCAGAGTGCTAACCCTGGCAAGCCGCAGTCCAAAGGTTGCCGATCCCTGTCTTGACTCTAAAGCACAGCTGGCCTTACTACCTTTCAAATACATTGGCTACCAGACCCTGATTCAGTAACACTAGAACTATAAAGTCTGGAATTCACAACCCCGCTAATCCAATGTAAGTCAATTGCAGGTCTAGAGAGGAAGAAAAGACTGGGACCTAAATTCTACACCAGGAGGATTAAGGGATCTATAAAAACACACTCACACACACAATCTGAGCAAAATTAGTCATTTTATTTTGCAGTATCTCCTAAAGATTCACTCATCCTCCCCTAAGCCTTAGGCCAGCTGTGCACAACACCTAACTGCATATTCATGTTGGACAGGAAGTGTTTATGTTTGGGGGAGGAGGAATAGCAAGCAATATGTTTTGTGAGATTTCCCGCTGACTTCACTGAGAGCAGGTTTGGACTCTAAATCTCATCCTTTGTTTCTGGGATCTTTGAATCACTATTATCACTTCTTGTGGTACCCCTTTTTTCTTTTTTCTGTTGTGGACATCCAGGACACATGAGGAATAATCTTAGTTAGGTTGTGACAGCCCAGTGCAGAACAGCTGTGAGAGTACGATACCCGAAATTGAAAGAAGCCCAACATTTTGCAGATGATGTTAATTTTTTACTCTGATAATCAATACACTTTAGTTTACCATTTCATGGCATAGGTCACAATAAGAAGATATAAACCGTATCCTCTAGTGGTTGGCAGCAAGTAGTCATTGTGTACTCATCACAGGCACTAACTCCCCAATTAGCCATAGTTCAGAGATGAGCAGTGAACTCTTCATTTCTCTTAACCTATATTTTGTAAGAGCTTTTTTTATTATTATGACTGTTGAGTCATGTAATTCAATTGTACATAATTCCTAGCAGAAAAAAAAGAAAACACGCAGGCGGGAGGCAGGGGATGAGAGACAAGTTTCATCCTCTTTCACTCTCTTTTCTTCTTCTTCTGCATGAATTGATATTAACCTCTGGGGAGAGGGGTGTTATGATCTGTCAATCCACCATGCTGCTAGATAACTAATTAATACTAATAGATAGAGCTGTGAACTCATCAGAATAAAGCTGTTAATATTAAAACATCACAGGCTATCACTATCCTGAAAGAGCAACAAAACACAATTATTACCAGTGGGAAAGCAAGGGCTGATCTTCTGTTATTGCTTTTTAGTTCCTAAGGAAGAGGGCAGTGTAGAAGTTCATCTGCCAAAATGAAACTACCTATCTGTACTCCAATGCTCATAACAAAAACACTGTTGGATCTGCTCTCCCAACTGCCTGGATAATTTCTGACAACCTTTTACTATGGAAAAGTTGTAAGAACAGTTCTTTCTAAGATAAACTTATTGTTGAAGCTAACAATTTTGAGGTCCCTGGGGAAAAAATATCAGTATTTCTCTACAGACCAGGTCTCTACACACAAGTAGTAGAACCAGTGACAGCATCTTACAGGGGCACTAGAAGCTGCTATAGTATCTAATACTTTTCTGTGAGGATGTCCCATACCTTGATTTGATGTTGTATATTGTAATGGAAGCAATGGAGCTGTTCCTCCCAACTGATAGTGATGGTAAAAGTAGAAAAGTAAGTGGTACTATAAGGAATTTACCTTTAAAGAAAAGTCATCAGTTTGTATGTGTGTGTGCATGTGTTTAATGTAACAAAAAAAAAGAAACATTATCTACTATTCAGAAAATAAACCTAAATATTGTACATGTTAACTATGGGCTAAATCCAGTCCACTTACCCCTGAAGCTCCTGAAGGCAGAAGAAGCCATGTGATGCCACTGGGCAAGATTCAGAGAGTCCATGCAGGACTCTGCCAATCGTGTGTGAAATCCTGACCTCATTGATGTCCGTGGGAGCCTTGCCATTTTCTTTAATGAACTGGGATTTCATCACGTGAGTGCTGTGAGCCATTTCTTCACCCAGCAAAAATGTGTGTGCATGCAGGGAGTGGGGGTGAGGGAAGGAGACTTGTGCTCAAACTGTATTTATGTTACAGGACTTCAGTCTAGAAGATTTCTCAGGTAATTAATTCAGGTCAGGGAACGGGGTCACCTGAAAGCTTGGTATATTCAATACCCCAGTTGCTGTACTCTGAGAATTGCCATTTATTTGATAAATGTCCACAAGGTCCAAAGAAATCAAATGACATTCATAAATTTAAATGTGAGGCAATGAAAAGTCAAAGCTTCAATTTTAATAAGCAGGGATTTCCATCTGGTAACTCCTCTGGTGATATTACAGTTGTGTGTAGCAAAGACATTTACAGAGGCACAATATTATCACCCCCAGGATTCGCTCTCAACATGTTATTGTGTTGATTCAGACACTTGCACCAAAACATTTCTTGAGAGAATGAACAGTTGTATAGTACTGAAAATACAACCTGAGTGGAAGAGAAATATACAAGTGGAGCTGGGCATTGTATGCTCTAATAACAACTGTGACCAGGTCTAGGATATAATAAGCTGCTTCTCATGGATGGACCCCCTGCATCTATACTGAGCATTATGTCCTTCACACCAGTGGACCCAGGAATCTGGCAGAGCATTGCAGCTTGCTGGGTTTAAGGCTGGGTCAAAAAACGGAAAACATTTGCTCATTAAATTGTTAAAGAAAAAGATACAGTTTCATTCCAGTAGTATGTGATAGCATGAAGTGTACCTGATAACATTTTTCTGGAAGGCTGCAGTTTGCATGTCAAAACATGAAAAAAATCCTAAATGCCACATTTCCAAGCGAAAAAACAGATTACTGTCAGAAAAGAATTTAGAATTGTTAAAATGTCAGTATTTTTAAGCTTTTGCTCAAAACCAGAATTATTCTGATTGAAAATTTGCACCTTTTTCATGAAATGAGAACTATTACTTAAAGTTAGTATGAATAATGAAAATCTAAAATGTTGACATTTTCTAATTTTGTTGCAAATCTTTCAACAACCATAAGGTTTTTGCAAATGAGGTTATTGCTCCTGTCTATTAACATTATTAAAAGACATACAGATATCAGAAAGCACAGTGCCAAAATAAAATCCCTAAGAAATGCCATAAAATTCATCAGTGATTCTGCACCATATTTATAGGAGACCCCAAATGCAAAAGGAAATCACCACATCATAAAAGATCTAAACAATTTTAAAGCAATGACAGGGAGGTGAACATCAGGAACCATTAATTGTAGCAAACAAATCCCACTAAAAGACCTAACACATTATCACAGAATGTCTCTACATCTGAAGAACAGACAGGGTCATTTACAACATTTGGTGTAACAATCTCAAAGCTGTGGCCACACTTGAAACTAGACACAAAATATTCAGTAATTAAGTTTGATTGAAGTATGGCTGAAGTTAGTTAGCAAGTAGTCAAGTTCTTAAGTGTCTTAGTCAAAAATCAAACACTACACAGTTCTGGAAAATAAAAAGTATAGACAGGCAAATATCTCTTCCCTCACCCTTGAAATGTTCTGAAAGCATGAAGAGTATTACATCAGGGATTGGCAACCTTTGGCACGCGGCTTGCCTGGGGTAAGCAGGGCCGGGCCAGTTTGTTTACCTGCCGCATCCGCAGGTTCGGCTGATCATGGCTTCCACGGCTCGCTGTTCCAGGCCAATGGGGGACGCGGGAAGCGATGCGGGCTGAGGGATGTGCAGGCTGAAGTCTTTCTGGGAAGAAGGTTTGGAGCTGGTATACCCAGAGAGAGAAGGGGAACCAGAGTGGAAAGAAGCCTTCAAGAAAGGGGTGGTGAGGACAGAGTTAGAAAAGCCCAGAACTGCTGGGTTGAGAGTTCCTGGACTGGAACCTGGAGAAGAGGGTAGGTCCAGGTTCCCCTACCAGCCATCAAGTCTGTGGCATAGAGTAGCGGGGCAGTGAATGGGAAGATTGCTTGATACTTCCAGTGTGCAAAAAGACTTGAAAGGCTTTGGCACCCTGGGAGGGGGAAGGCTGACTGACCTAGCTGGAGGGCTGCATCATGAAGGTGTCACTGCAGATGGAGCGAAGGTGTTCAAACTGCAGAAAGGTGCATTGGTCTTGAGAGCTAATCCCCAGAGTGACCAGGAGGAGATGCCAGTGGAGCAGGCATCATATCCAGGACTGTTTTTTGGCAGTATAATGAGTGACATAAAATATGACCAACTTCTGCACTTTATGCATCCAAAGTAACTCCATTGTGCGAGTGAAAACAAAGCTTTTTCTTATATGTATTTTCATTAATAGTTTAGCCTTCAAATATGCATGTAGCAGCATATATTCTTAGACCTCTCAATACCTGCAACTTTTTAAAAACTATTCAAATGTATAACAGAGAAGGTTAGATCAATTCCACCAATCATAAACAATTCTATAATGTCTATTTCTGTAGGTATAATATACAAGTTATAGATTACAGTGAAAGCCATTAAAAAGAAATTATAAAATCTCCATCCTATTCTTTAATCAGTCCTAGTCTTTGATGTAGACTTGCAAAAGATCAGGATCAATTACATTTACTAACTGTGTACTTCAGGGATCGGCAACCTTCAGCACGCAGCTTGCCAGGGCAAGCCCCCTGGTGAGCCGGGCCGGTTTGTTTACCTTCTACATCCACAGGTTTGGCCAATCACGGCTCCCACTTGCCACTATTCACCATTCCTGGGCAATGGGGGCTGTGGGAAGCGGCGCGGGCCAAGAGATGTGCTAGCCACAGCTTTTCACAGCCCCCATTGGCCTGGAACAGCTAACTACGGCCAATGGGAGCTGCTATTGGCCGAACCTGCAGATGAGGCAGGTAAAGAAACTGGCCCACCGGGGGCTTACCCTGACGGGCCATGGGCCGAAGATTGCTGATCCCTGGGGTACTTGATCCAAAGACCATTGAAGCCAATGGAAATACTGTCATTGACTAGACTCTGGGCCAGCTCCTAAATAGCCGATGAAGAGTCCTGTGGCACCTTATAAACTAACAGATGTTTTGGAGCATGAGCTTTCGTGAGTGAATACCCACTTCGTCTGATGGATGTAGTCATGCATCCAACGAAGTGGGTATTCACCCACGAAAGCTCATGCTCCAAAACGTCTGTTAGTCTATAATGTGCCACAGGACTCCTTGCTGCTCTTACAGATCCAGACTAACATGGCTACCCCTCTGATACTAAATCGCAGATTTGAAGACATAGCAGAGAAACACGCACAAAATAAATACTATAATTACAAATGTCTGTGCTAATACAAATGGTATAAATGTTATTAATAGTTTGAAGAAACAAAGAAAAATAAGTTGTTTAATTCAATATCTAGATATCAAACACTCCAGACTGAAGCTGCAACTAAATGCAGGGAAGCCACTTTCAAAATCTTTATTTAAATATCCTGAACGCTGGTTAAATGTGTAGTTAGAGCTGAACAGAATGAGACTGGATTATTTTCTAATTAATTGAGGTTGATGTATAGTAAAATGTTTGCGCGCTGGTTGACAAACCTATTGTGATGTAAATATGAAGCTTAGTCATACTTATTTTTCCATTTCCTCCTATCTTCCATCCACTGATCTCCTAAATAATTTCACTGTCTGATCCCTTGCTTTGAATTTGTTCCATGATTTGTGTCACAAGCAGATACTTGCTTTCTTTCCTGATGGGAGATCTATTTGATCTGGAATTAGATGATAGCACGCAGAGTATCAATATGTTGTTTCTACCAAAATGATAATAGCAATAATTAATAACATGTCTGTAGTTCCTTTCAGAGCATTTCAAAGTACATAAAATACATTCAATATAAGAACACCCCTGTTAGGTGAATAAGTATTAGACAAGTGCAGGTAACTGGTTGTTAAATGGCTTCCCACACGTAACACAGCAGGCCAATGGCAGAGATCTCAATGGTGCTCAGAAATCCTGACTTCTGCTGTTCTAAGCATTCAATAATATACCGCTGCCTCGATATAACGCCACCCAATATAACACAAATTTGGATATAATGCGGTAAAGCAGCACTCCGGGGGGGCGGGGCTGCGCACTCCGGTGGATCAAAGCAAATTCAAGATAACACTGTTTCACCTATAACGCGGTAAGATTTTTTGGCTCCCAAGAACAGCGTTATATCGGGGTAGAGGTGTATTACTTCCCATTCCTAATTCTTCTGTAGAAAAGTTGTGTAGCAGCAACACCCTTCCTTTTTCCAAACCTGCGTTTTGCCAATTTCACAAAATAACCATTTTCTTTCCCTTTTCCAGGATCTCACCTCCTGTTTCTGAGACATCCAAGGTTATGGTAGCTTTTAAAACCAAAGAAACATCTTGAAAACTGAGGGCCACTGAGCTGGGCCATAGCCTCTAGGGTCTGATTCATTGCTGTGTTAGTCCTCTTTTTTATGCTGGGGAATTCTACTAAAGACCTTATTCTTTCTTTCTGCACCCACCAGCATTACCATACCTAAGCATTCAGTAATCATGGATCGGGCCGCCGAAGCAATATTAGAAACCTCTTTTTTTTGGAATTTTTGTGCCTCTCTCCCATCTCTCATGCAGATTTCAATCTATGATCTATGTTGGCATTGCAAGATGAGAAATACATCTTTCTCCTTCTGACAGAACTAACTTCCTTTTTTGACAGGTGACACCATGTCTTTTGGCTCCTTAGGCTTTTTTTGATCACTCCACAGGAAGCCACCCTATTCATGGTGATGACAGAAGCTTGAATTACATGTTACTCCACCTATCTTAGGATAGTGTTTGGTGATGAGAGTTTATACCACCCAGTCTAAGTTTAAAGGAATGTAACATCAGACCTGGGAGAGCAAGCTTTCATTATCGATTCAATATGTCCCATGCTAGATGATAGGTAAAAAGAAACAGGGAATGTCACCATTCTCAGACTCCCACAGTTTGTGCCTGTAGCAATTACCTTCTCCTTCAAATTCACCACAGCATCAGACCTTGGATATAGCTATTGAGTCTATGCAAATGATGAGACCACCAATAATCTTCTAAATGTATCAAATTCTGGAACAACTCGTTGTCAGACATCTGCTCACTAGTGGTTTAAAAATGTTAACTATTTTAATTGTTTTCTTGTGAAGTACCCTGTGATATTTTGAAGAATATTACTGTGTATGAATCTGTTGTTGTTTAAATTATGAATCCATAATAAACAATGATATACTAAAAAGTATAGTAAGTGTTTGTGTCCATAAAATCCTCTTTGAACCTCTGAGTAAGCTCCAGTGGAGCTGTCATAGTCTATTATGCTCCACATTAGCCGTTAGGGTCTATTATGTCAATTATCATACACATCCATGACAGATTGTTCTTTTTTGGCTTTTTAATATTCACATTAAAAATAAAAAAGGGGAGCTTGGTTGGCATAGGAGACTGAAACTGCAAACACAGAGTCTTTCACTTTGAGGTTACCAGCTGAAATCTAGCTCAGATCAGCAGTAACTGGAAGTTGCTCTATCAGATGGTTGCAATTTTCAGTTATTGATAATCTGTTTGATGTCTATAAAATGAACTTATGTTCTCAACCATTGAAGTTAATAGGACTGTTGCTGTTTACTTTGATAGGAATAGGATAAGACAATTAATTCTGGTTCAAACTGTCATCTGCACATACACTACAATTAGGAACACACCACTGAAGTTTGCATTAGTTTGTTAGATGTATCTGCTAGATAGATAGGCTTCTGGTCAGTGGCCCAAGTGTTTTCTCAGTAATCCTGGTACTCAGCAGTTTGAGCACTGGCCTGCTAAACCCAGGGTGGTGAGTTCAATCATGGAGGGGGTCACTTATGGCTCTGGGGCAAAAAATCAGTATGTGGTCCTGCTAGTGAAGGCAGGGGGCTGGACTTGATGACCTTTTGAGGTCCCTTCCAGTTGTAGGGTATAGGTATATATCCAATTATTAATATTAAAAATTCCACAGTAACTCCATTGAAGTCATTAGTGTTACTCCTATACCTCTACTGGTTTCTTCCAAGTCAGTGTTGAAGCACCTGGGAGAGGAACCTAGAACTTCTGCTGTCTGTTAATCCTTCATCTTTCATACACATTAAATTCACAGGGATTTTTAAAATAGCAATAAACCAACCACAAAGAAAGTGACAATATATTTAAACCAAACAAGTTAAGGTAACATAAGAAAATTTTCCTCTCACTACATCTTCGGTACGTTTTTTATAACTAAACTAAAACTATGTGCTGTGAGTTTTGAAAAGCTCAGCTAAGTGCTTTTCACTTTCTATCTATGACCTCAGTGGAGTTACACCAAGGACAAATTTGTCCCACATGCCCCAAAGCAAAATCCACTGCTGTGCACTTTTAAAACTGACATATATAAGGGAACTAGAAAACATCATACAGTGAACAATGCTCTGTGGGAACTCCTGGACATAGTGGAAGCATGGCTACTTAATCACCTCTTAAAAGGGTGCACTTCTCCACTTTTCTTGCCTTCGCCCTATCTCCTGAAACCCATCCTTACCCCTGTGGGGGGAAAGTGGTGACAGCATTGTGCACTCCTTACATTCAGATGAGCACAAAGACCTCATCTGTACCCAGCCCCTATTCTCAGAGAAAAAAAGGCTTCCATATATCTGCAGCAGCAGAGTGCAGTGCAGTGCAGCCCATAGTGTTTAATTTTATGTTGAAAATTTGCTTTCTTCTGCTTGCACATCATAGTGTAATGCAACAATTATGTGATACATTAAAAAAAATTATGACAATACCTGCAGAGTATCCAAATGTGAAGAGATCTGCAGCCATTTCAAATGGGAAACCTGCTATTAGCTCACACAATGGATTCCCCAGCTAAAAAGAAGACATAAATTGAGTGAATCAAGCATTCACTGCTAGCAGATCTGCTGCATGTGTTCATTGATGAGATGTAAATGTGCTTAACAAGAGTACAGCATCGGAAGAGGACTATGGAATTATCATACAGAGACGGTAATGAGTGGGTTAATTTGTATCATTTCTTATTCTAATTATTGTATTTGACATATGGGAACAAAACCATTTTCAGCCATTTTCTTTTCTTGTTACCATTCCTTATTACAAGAATGAGAAATCACAACAATCTGACTACTTTTCTATTCTGCGAAATACAGTAGCAGGCTGAACTATTTTGACCCTTATATTCCACATAGGTAATTTGAGAGGAAAGAGCTCAGTTATGGTTTCAGTAAAGAGCATTTAATGAATCCTGGAAAAGTATAATTTGCATGGAAATGGCCTGAATTATGGTTTTAAGTCTACAAAGAATGTAATGGAAAAGGAAAAAAAAAAAAACAGCACAACAATCCTCCATCCTATGACAATGATTTTAATGAGAATTAAAATTTAACCTCTTATTCTATGTTGGTTTCATCTTGCAGCCCTTAGTATCTCTCTGGGGACATAGTCCATTGGTAAGACAGATGTCCTGGCATTGAAAATGTTCTGTTCAATACAGATACTAATCCATTAGTCTAACAGAAAACAATTGGTTAATATACTACCCAACCTAAAAGGAAGCATTTTAGGGCTATGAGTACAACATTTTCAAAAGTGGGGTACAAATTTGTGTCTGCAAAGAATGGAGTTACAGGAATCTTAAATTCCATATCAGCACACCAGACTTCGATAATACACATAGGTGATGCTGTATGATTGAATATGACTATTTATATCATTGATATTACCACTATTATACAATTGCAACAAATCTTGGACAAAGAAGGTCATGTAAGGTGTCAATGGAAAAGTTATGATTTTCTAAATATGATTATCCTGTTTATATACATGTATCACCTTTGTACGTGACATTATAAATATTGGCCATGAATTGGTATCTTATACATGTGTTGTATTCCTGGATAACATTCACCAGACAGAAATTACATTAGAGCCATGTGCTGATGGCCCATTAAGGACACTTCATTCTAACAGTGGACCACAAAAGAAATTCCACCCACCCAGTAAGCCTTCCTGTGAATACTTCAGCAAGAATATGAGCAAAGGCTGCCACAGTGAGTCATCAAAGCATGTAAGGACATGTGATATGCTCATGGGACACTGGACTCCATGTTGCATGCACCTGGGCTGTAAGCTTTGTCTGAGACAGTAAATTCCAGGCACAAGGCAGAAGATATAAAAGAGCCCCTAAGATATCTCCATTTTGCCTCTTTCCTGCCCTGACTGTCTGAACTGTGGATTTAAAATTAAAAGGAACATTTTGAACTACTGACTAAGGACCTCAGTCTTTGGAAGTTACCAGAGAGACTTTACAAACCAGCAGTCTACTCATCACTGTTACAAACCTGATATAAGGACTTTGTGATTATTTGTATGTATATGATCTATTAACTTTCTTCTTTTCTTTTATTATTACACATTTATTTTTAATTACTAAAGGATTGGCATCAGCATGATTATTGAGTAAAATCTGAGTGATATATTGACCTGGCTAAATGGTTGATCTCTCGGGATTAGAATAACCCTATATTTGATTAAATTGGTTTTCAATAACCACTCATCATAGAGTCCAGAGTCTGGGTGGTGAGACAAGGGTTGGAATGCCTATGGACACTGTACTTTGACATCCTGTTAACCAGTACACGGAGCCAGAAGTTACTTTTGTTACTGGTTTGGTACTATGTAATGATAGAATAACCACCAGTTTAGAGTGAGTCTGCCCTGTTTCTCAGTAGTTTTTCTTTAATTTGGCATCCTCAGCTGTGACCTACTGAGGCAGGGTGACGACATATAAATGAGTACTTACATGTGCAAATATCTGCTTTTGAAAATGAAGATTAAAAAATGTTTGTCAATATTTCAGTAACTTTTTTTAACCAACTTTCCTTTATGGGGACCTTCATGGTGTATGCTATTATGGGATTTTGCACCACTGACCTCTACATATATGCACACTTTTGAATAGGAGCAAATTAGCTCCCAGGTCCTGAAGATTTTGCCCCGACTTCCACTCTTAGGGGAAGTGGTAAAACTGTCTCTACTGGCCTTCCCTTCAAAATAAAAAAGCAGATGGGATCATTCAATCCTCCATCCATAAAGACGTGGAAGGGGTCATACAAGCTTGCTAGGCTTTCCCTCCAAAGAGCCTCACTAGGCAAGGAAGAAGACGAGACCCATTTTGGGGTAGGCATCAAGTTTGTGTAGAGAGATGTGCAGGATTTATAAAAGAAATTATATAAGCCTCTAAATCAAACCTAAACTCTAGACTTTAGACTTTCACAAATCCCCAACATCAGGCTTATGATTTTCTAGTTAGTTGAGGAGTCCTGAGCATGTGCTTGTATAGAAACACAGATACCTGAAGTAAGGCTGGTTTTACATTTATCAGTCACTAGAAGAATTACATATGTGTGTGTCAAAAGAACCCTTCCATATGATAGTTACAAAAATGTACTCCTGCAGTATTATTCATCAAGATATTATTTTTTTATATTCTTCATACATAAATCTGCAAGCCTTAGATAAAATTGTCAGAATAATTAGGTTTTTTTCTTCTCCTACTACATCAGTGAATGAAATGTAGTAATTCCAAGGTAATATTTCTTGAGAAGACACCAAAGGGACAGAGTGATTCACAGCAGATAATACATAATGCACCCCCACCCAAGCTAGCAGAAGCTAATAATAAAAATGACCTTAATGGGTAATTTGTGTGCTTTTGAATGCAGCTGTGTGCACTGCAGACTAGCAGGAAAGAGAAGAGGTGCCATTCAATTTGAGGGAGTACTGCAATGAAAATATTTTTGAGGAAAAGGGGCTAGTGACTCTGATTAGCTAGAGGATAGGACACAACGTTCTATAGCTGTAATAGGTAGAATGCTGGCATCCATCTTGAGTACTGCTGCCTTGCAAACCTGCTTGCTTATTCTGCTTCTATTGTGGATATTTTTTTGTTCTGAGGTGATCAGCACTAGGGGAACATAAGGCTCAAATCAGGCACCAAAACCCAAGGCCACCTTTCAAAATGTTTGCTTATAGAATCAGGTAGGAGATGAACAGGCAGAGCCCAAAGAGCACTTGGGACAGTGGAAGTTCCTATTGCATGAGCTCTTCTTACCCTATTGAGCTCTACAGCTGCAGAGGTTTTTGTGGGGCTTTGTGCAACATTCTAACCTCTCCTTTGGATAGGCCAGGCAGCTGTGCAGTGACCATTAATAGCCTTCTGCATAACCCAGGCTAGCAGTGGTTTTTTTTTATGGATCATACCCTGTTTATTAAGCAATTAGAGCAGCTTTGGTTGGAAAAAATCCAATTTTGTTTCAGAGAAAACTCACAAAAAGAGGGGGAAATGGGAAAAAAATCCTTTTATTTTTCCTCTTTCTGAAAACCCCGAGAAAGCCAAATGTTTCATCCAGCTTTAATAATAAGGCTTGGGCTGGCAGTAATGGCAATCTTTTTCCCCCTAATGCAAAAGTTCCATTTATGTCCTTGATAAAAAGGGTCCAATAAAGCAGAGAAACATGTAATTTGTGCAGAAAATGGGAGTTATGCAATTTTTGTTGGCATAAACAATGCAGCAAATGCTGAGAAATAGCCTTGTGCCATGAATGGGGTCCTTTCTCTGCTCTGTCTCTTTTCCTTGCTCTTTCTTAGTTGGGGCACAAGAAGAAAAGAGGGTGTCATTGCCTCTGAGCTGTAGTTTTCAAACCCAGAGTGAATAACAACAAATGACAGCTCATTCAGCAGTGTTCTGATGGGCATTTGCTGGGATTGCAGCCAATTAAATGTTTATATGTGTATTTGATTGGTCTGCATTTGCAAAAAGGCTATTCCAATGTTATTACTGAGCACATTAAACAATACCACCTCATCCAGTTTACCATAATAGAATAGAAGCAATAAAATACTCTTTCAAATTAAAATACAAGTGAGGATGCAGTGTCTGAAAGGTAACTTTTTGGAAGAGTGGATGCCCCACCTACTCAACTGCCTGAAAATAAAGAGCTATTAATTGTGTCTTTAATCATTTCCGTCAGTGTTTGTGTTTGTTTGTTGTGTTTTGGGGGAGAGAGGAGTTTACACAAAGGGGTACTGACAAGGTTGCTAAGGGCAGCGCACATGACATAATATATTTGGAATTTCAGAAAGCCTTTTGTTACATTCCTCATGACATGTTCCTACTTAATCTCAAAACAGCAGCAAGGATTCAGGGCAGGACATAGGAATAACTAGAAAACAGGTTAAAAAACAAGAAACAGTAACTAGTTCTTGTGAAAAATATAACTGTGTCTGACTAAAGGAAATATTATTTGAGGTCTGCAGGGTTAGTGCTTAGAAGGCTAGCTCTGTGTGTGTGTGTGTGTGTGTGTGTGTGTGTGTGTGTGTGTGTGTGTGTGTGTGTGTGTGTGTGTGTGTGTGTGTTTTAACTTATTAAAATGATCTACACAAACAAGGAACAACTGTAGCCTACTTAAATTTTCTGATCACAAAAAATGAAAGACACCGAATAAATGCCATGCAGTCAGCAAAACATAAAAGGGATTTAGATTTTATTTTTAAAGGGGCTGTCACAGAGGGAATTAAATGTAATATTGACAAATACAAAACAATAAAAGTTTAGCATTCTAAAACCTAGTGAACTCCAGCACAAAGCAAATTAAATTAAATTATACTAAGGGAAGTTTGAATGAATAACTAACTAAATAAATTAATTAAATTAAATAACACAACTACTCTGACATAATATTGAGCAATTTTAATGGCTGAACGAACAAAGCAATTCTGCATGCTCCAAAACAATTTGATACCCATAACCTAGGAACATATCCTTACTCACTCTACTTCTTGCAATAATAATAGATAATAATTATTGATAAAAATAAGTAACAAATAATAATATTTTGCATTTCTATAGCGTCTTTTTATCCAGCAAACGATGACTACCCTGGTAGGCAGTTATTATTCCCATTACCTATATGGGCAAAAATTATCTCAAAGGGCTAGATATCCCATTAAAGAAGCTTCACACTTCCCCAGTTCTGAACCTGGTTTCCAGCATAAACTATGGCAGCCTCAGTTCTGGGAGTGTAGAATAGCTTTTTCCCTCTTGTTTAGCCAGCACTTAACTGAGGAGCTGTAACACAAAGCAGAAACAGGACTGGAAACACTGAGTGATTTATCACCCAAAACCACCCAAAATAACTTGTGTGAGTCCCTCAATATCCTTTAGCAACCGTCTGTAACTACAGTTGTTACCATGGCTGACAAACTCACTTCAAATAACACACTGATGTCATAATATTTATACAAACAGTATCTTGTAAGATATCATATGAAAATTGGTGGCACTCTGATCATTAATATTCTTGTGTCATGTCTGAAGGTGTGCTGGAAATATGTTACTAAAATATATTTAGTCCAAGCAATCCAAAAGTACAATTGCTAAACATGTTTGTCTTAGGCAAAGAAATATATATTGCCTGGTCTGCTGGGGTCAGACTTTGTAATCCACAGACAATGGGCAATAAATTTGCATATAATGTAAACAGAGTAATCCAGGTAACAGAAAGAGGACTTCAATTTGCTGGAAAACCAACAGGACCAGAGTGTGAACTCCAGGGTGTCTTTCTGGGTCTGGTGGCAAAGACAATGGAATTAGAGAATACAAGGAGAAGCAAAAAAGGATCCATCACGTAAGAGACAAAGAGGTTGGCACTTTCTGATTCTGTAAGATCTCCCCAGCCATGTGGGTTGAGGATGCTGACTCTGAGAATTTACCTGAAACCAGGATTGTGGTCTGTTAAGTTTTAGACACTAGAAAGCGTGTTTTACTTTTGTTGTAATCAATTTCTTTCTCTATTAGCCTTGCTTACTATTACATAAATGTCTGCTCTTTATTAATAAATATACTTTTGGGTTTACCATAAAATCATCTCAGTGCTGTACATCAAAATAAAGTGTAGGCCCTCAGCTAAATTAACAAGCTGATGTCTTCACTGTCTCTTTGGAGGCAGCCAACATGGTAATTTCTCTGAGTGTCCAGTGATAGAGGATAGGAAGTTCTGGAACTGGAATTCACTGAACATTACCTTCCTGGCAAGGATGAGACTGGTGGAGTCTCAGGGAGTTGGCGGCTGAGGCAGTCAGACGTGGGAGGCAGGTTGCTGACTCACAGTTTAAGCTCAAGCAAAGCTTTCTCTCGCTCAGGCAGAGGGTTAACACGGTGGTTTATGGTTCTGAATGCTCATACGAATCTTAATGAATATATCCTGGTCCCACCCCTTTTTACCAATTGGTCCTAACCCACTGAAAGTTCCTTGCTTCCACTGGAGTGTTCTTCCCAGGTCTGGAAGATGGCATTTCTGTGGCCAGATTCTGTCAGTGACACAGCACAATGCAACTGCACTACAGCAGAGCGCCATAACATTAAAATCTACCATTTTTATTTTGACCCTGCAATGAAATAAGCCACCATCACTTGCGAGTTTGAGTATTTGTTTCTCTTTCTTCATGTTGTATTCTTCAGCCAGATATTCTGAAAGCCAGAATAAAAAGAAATCTTTTTTGTGACCACCACCAACAGGTTTCCTTATATTTCTAGATTTTTTTGGCTCATTGCAAAATCTTCCTCATTTTTGTTTTAAGATAGGGATTGGCAACCTCTGGCATGTGGCTCGCCGGGGCAAGCCATGGAAGTGGGGGGAAAATACCATTCACATACGTTCTAGTAAGGTTTTAATGGAAAGGCCATCACCACAATGCTAAGTAATGGCCTAGATCTCACACTACTTGCTGCTAAGGACCATAAATGTTCTTTGCCTCTTTGTCTTTCCCCAACCAGTGCCACAAAGTGTGCAACATACATGCCTCACTCTAGAATCTGGAAAAACCACCAGTCTATGATCATCAAGACTACACTAGTGTTTCTCAACCTTTCTGATACTTTTTAATACCAACTTACTGCCTTCCTAAACTGTGTCATGGAGAACTCAGGGATTGTCCCGGTCCATGGACAAATTTTTGAGAAACACTTCTTAGATGATCACTTTAATATCTTACCCCAGTCATAACAAGTAGGAGTAGTTGCAGGCTATACTAACCTCACCAGGAAATCCTGAACTTGGCACATCATGACCATTTACACCAATCTCCAAGAAAAGTGCTCTAAATACTATTGATCATCACAAGATTGAGAGTGAACAAAAACAGAATAATCCACAACCAGATTCCTCATTATGACTTGGTTTATTGACATTGTGAAGTCATTACTGGCTTAGCTCATTTCCATAGTCTACTTTGTGCCTCATATATTCAGTGAACAGAAATCAGATGCAAGAGACTTGCCCTCCAAAAGACAACTGCTTTCATATATGCCCACTTAAGCTGCAATGTTTCACAAGTCTAACATTGGCATCCTATTTATCAATAGATCTGGCAATCACAAGGCTTGTGGAATAGTCTCATAAGATGGTAGATTTCTCAAGACTATAGATCTAAATGAGAGAAATGGGAGTTGCCGGCTATGAAGGAAATAGCAAATCTCCTATATTCAGAAAAGCAATGGGGCTTGAAGGCATATTTAGCTTTTTTCCATTTGCTAAAGGCTAACAAACACACTGTTTTTGCTTATGTTGGGAATCTGCTAAAGAGATATTTTTGCTTTCTTTTTGGAAATCTGTAGAAAACCAAAAGTTTACTTACTTTTGCTCTAAATGAAAAACTTTTCCTTCAGCTCTCCTTTTAATTGCAGCTTTCTCTAAAGGCAGCTGAGAGACAGAGAGAAGGAAATGAAGTGAGAATTGATTCCCCACATGTCACTTTGATATGCTTTCATTTTTCAAAAAGTACCAAAGGCAGTGACAGTGGATTGACTCGTAAAATATTTACAAAGTCAGCTTTATTGCCACACATACATTAATTAAATTTATATTTTGACTTATTTGCAGCAAAGTTTTTGATCATTTAATTATTTTCTCCATTGTAAAAAAACCCCCAAACCTCTGGGTTTCTATTAAACTTACTCAACTATGTTTAGTATATGTCTAGAATGACCTTTCTAGCTCATTTCCCCTCCATATATCGGGTTTAATATTAATATGAATAATAATTAATAAAGATAATACTAATTTTTAAGGTTTTTTGCTTTGGCTTGACAAAGCCCTGGCTGGGATGCTTTAGTTGGGGTTGATCCTGATGACCTCCTGAGGTTTCTTCCAACCCTAACTTTCTATGATTCTTTGAGTCTATAATTGTTAGAGTGATTTTTGAAAGTGAAAAATGACAAAACAGAAGAAATTCCATTGCCAGGCCCATCCCGTGTAAACTTGACAATCTGACCACTTGATATAAAACATCAGTTTAAACAACAGACATACTAATTTAGACATCCTCCAGGGTAAGCATCAAAGAGCGGGTACTGAGTGTAGCCAGAACCAACAAAAGTAAGGGCTTTAAAAAAAACAACAGTGCCAACTAAAAGCCAATGCAACACTCTGTAGCCGACCATTGTAAAGAATCAGAGTCATATAATCTGAACATGATGACTCAAACCAGTGAGCAGTTAAGACACCATATTCAGAACAATCTGCTAGTGACAGGGCAGCTCTACTAACAGTCCTGAAAAGAGGAAATTACAACAGTTAAGCCTTCTGGTCAAAAGGGCATGTGTTATTATTGCGAAGTTGTCAACAGAGAGCTCAATTTGGTTCAACTTCGAAAATATCATTTATTTTTCTCTCAAAGCCAGAGACAGCCCAGCATGTCTTTTCTTTTCAATTACAAGAATTGTTTGTATTCTTTCAAGCTGCATCCTATAGAAATCCATTTTCAGTAACTCTGAGGGCATGGGCCTGCTCTCACTGAAGTCAGTGACAAAACTCCCATTGACTTCAACAGTAGGAGAATTGGGTCATTAGTGTACTGCTCAGCTGACATACATCTTCCTATCTTCTCCTTCAGCTTACACATACTTTCTGACTCGCTCTCTTTTTCCAGCATGCTACAAATCCCATGTGCATTTTATCCTTATAGAAATGAACTCACTTGTGGAATCTCCATTATAATTGGCATAGCAGTGTCCTCAAAAGGGAGGGCTGAAACTGATACTATTTGATAATTTCTACTATTTTACTAAGTCTTCTCTAGAGTTACTGTTGGAGCTGCTCACCATACTTGTGCCTCTCTCTCTGTTTCTGAGCTACAGAGCTTAAGATTCTAATATAGCTCACAGGTGGGAGCCTTATAAAAGTCTTTCAGCTCTGTAGTTCCTGGACTCAATTCTAAGTGATGACTAAGACAATGGTTGTTATACTGAGACTGGGGAAAACTTTCAGGAAATCTAAAAGTCTCTTCATCGGATCAGAACAAACTTGTTTATGCACTTTATACAGGAGATCCATATATTCTTGGCTTTGAATTGAGTTATTTTAGTTTATCCATTACTATGCAACAGGTAAAACCCCATTCACTAGGACTATGAGTAGAAAAGTATAGAAATCACGATAAATGTTTAAATAACTTGATACAACTTTTTTTCTTTGGGGAAGAAACAAGACTTTGTATTATGATTTAAATATAATGGACAAAACCCTGGGAGATGAGGAGGCCAAGAAACTCTCTGAGAAGTCAATGAGAATTGCAGCTGTGTCTTAGGATTTGGCTTGCTCACCAATATTATTATTATTTTCCCAACTGATGTGTATGAGAAAAAAAAATCCCTTGTCAAAGGTATCGTTAGTTAAAAAGTGTTGCTTGAGAACAGAGTGCAACCAAAGGAGTCTAAAAGAAGAAAAAAAATGCAAACCAGTAAATGGTAACTCCTTCCTCTGTAGGGGTAAAAAAAGAGAGCTTACTTCCTATCTTTTAGCCTGGTGTGACTTCTTAGACAGATGGATGTCTCTGGCTCCATCTAATATTACAGTAAATAATACAACAACAAGGGCAAAACACTGTATTCTCAATGTGCACGGCAGGTAGGAAGAGGTTTTTCATTTCATGTATCATTCATGAATGGATGCAGTAACTCCACAAAGTCAGTAGGTTTTAAAAACTTAATGAGCCATTAAAACATTGTTTGTCTGTGGGTGTTTTTGTGTGTGCAAATGTTCTGTAGTGTTTGACATTAGGAAGTGACACATGGAATAGCTGGAGATATAAGGAATGGAGATTTTTTTCATTAGTGTAATGAAATGGCAACAATGTAGTTTACAGTAGTTTTCCCCCAGTAAATAATAAAGTAAGGGATATGAATTTGTTATTTGAAAGTACAAAACCAGTGTCTAGAGTAGGGCTTGGAAAATGTACAATTATGTATAATCTGCCACTGACTTCACATTTATTTCTGTGCACTGAGACAAAAAGTTGCTTAGTTATAACTTTACAAATATAATTGTTGGCCGAGGTCCATATATGTTCTAATGTCTGTGAAAAGACAATGAAGACACAGGCTCTAACCTTAAAAGACAACAGTTAGCTCCAATACATGTTAGTCTATAAGGTGCCACAGGACTCCTTGTCGCTTTTTACAGATCCAGACTAATACGGCTACCCCTCTAATACCTAACAGTTAGCTTTATACATGTGAGTATTCTGTTCTGATGTCTACACATAACGCATAAAGTTAAGTGTGTGGGTAAATTTTGCAGGATTAGAGCTCCAATCCATGCCGCAAGGATCTTTCGGTCTAAGGGCTTCTGCACATTAGGGGCTCTAGAATGTTACAGCTATGCCACTGTAGCTCTGTAGTATAGACTAGGAGTGCCGGAAGCTCTCAGGATGTAGGAGACCACCAGTGCCTGAGCGGTGGCCTGTCCCCAAACCTTCCCCTTGAGGTCCCACCCCCATCCCACCACTTCCCCTGGGGCCCCACCCTGAGCTGCCTCTTCCTCCAAGGCCTTGCACCTATTCCACCTCTCCCCTGAGACCCCGCCCACCACTCACTACTCTTTGACCTCTCCTTCCTATCGCTTGACTTTAAGGCAGGAATTTAAAAGTTATGGGGCCACGGACCTCTGGCTCTCCCTGCTCCTGTGTCCTTGGTATAGATGCTTCCTACAATGATGGAAGGGTTTTTTTTTCACCTCCCTGAGCAGAAATAGCTAAGTCAGTGTAGGTATTCTTCCATCGACCTATCTTCATCTACTCAGTATAGCTTTGGAACTGAGGGGTGTGAATCCTTCGTATCCCTGAGTGACATAGTTATATCAATCTAAATGTTAATTGTAGAGCAAGCCTTAGGCCTCGTTCTTACAGAGACTTCCATGCATACTTAATTCATGCCTGCTAATCAGTTCCTCTATTATCCTTAAGTGTGTAAATTTAATCAAGCACTTCAGTCTTTCCAGAATCAGGCCTTGGCTACATTGGAGCTTTACAGCGCTGCAACTTTCGCGCTCAGGAGTGTGAAAAAAACACACCCGAGTGCAGCAAGATACAGCGCTGCAAAGCGCCAGTGTAAACAGCGCCCCAGCGCTGGGATCACGGCTCCCAGCGCTGCAAGCTAACCCCCACGGGGAGGTGGAATACCTACAGCACTGGGAGAGCTCTCTCCCAGCACTGGCGCCACGACCACACTCGCACTTCAAAGTGCTGCCGCGGGAGCGCTCCCACAGCAGCGCTTTGAAGTTTTGAGTGTAGCCAAGCCCTCAGACCCTAAGGCCTGGTCTACACCTAAAACGTAGGTCATCCTAACTACATAGCTCAAGTGTTTGAAAAAGTCACACCCGGAGAAATGCGGTTAAGCTGTCCTTTCACTGATGTAGTTGCCACCTCTCCAGGGCAGGATCCAGGCACCAGCATTCCAAACTGGTGTTTGGGGTGGCAATCTGCACGGGGCAGTCCGTGTGCTGTTAGGGCGGCAGGCGCATTTCCGCGGTGGCGGCAATTCGGCGGCAGGTTCTATGTTTAGCTGTCTGCAGCTTCACCAAGATACGCTGCTTGGAGTGGCGAAAACTGTAGAGCCGGTCCTGCACTTCTCAAGGGGATGGATTTATGACAGTGACAAAAAAAAAAAAAACCAACCCTTGTGTCACTATAGCAAGTATCTACATTACAGCATTACAGTAAGAAGCATAGCTGTGCCATTATAGGTTGGTAGTGTAAACATACCCAAAGGCCCCAATCTGGCAATGACCGTCACTAGGGATCCCTCTTTATTTCAGTTTGGTTATATGTAAGTGTGAGGTTTCTACTCACAGAAAGCTCAGTTCAAGGTTAATCACTAAAGGACAAACTCTTTCCTGTCTTGCCCAGGCATTTTATTCCTTTATGGGTCTGATCAAAAGCCCACTGAAATTGAATTGAAAGACTCCCTTTGACTTCAATGGGCCTCGGCTCATGCTATAGCAATATTTCTAATGGTTAAGTACATAAATTCTGCCTCTTCGGTATTCATAAGAAACATGTACAACGGTGGGATATTGGGTATTTTTTTTAAGGAATAAAAACTCAGTGTTAAGCTTCCGAAGAATTTTAGAAACCAGTTAGAAAAAATTCCTTGACAGTATCCAACCTAGGTATCTTTGGGTACTGAAGAGAGATCTGTTTTTAAAAAAAAAGAAACAAACAACCTCACTGCCAGTAAACTGTAGAAAAGACAAACCTCTGCTATTGGTTTCACTTCAAATGTTTTGCTGGTTACTCTATAAATGCAAGGCAGTTTTCTGAGCTGGAAATTTGCCATTTCATACACAAAAAGCTATATTGCTGTGAAATGGCAAAATTTCATAATAAATCAAATTCACAAGTACTTGCAAAGCAGAAATTTGTGGTTTTTCACAGCAAAAGCACTGAACTGATGTAATATCAAGACAAGGTATCTACACTTCAGCAAAGAAATAAACTAAAATTACATTGCTGCTGCTACAACCATGTATAAAATCGTTTATATTTTTCACACATGTTCCCTGGGTGAAGTTATAAGGGGCAACAACTGAAGGAGATCTTGCATATATAATAAGTCATTAAAAAGGCAGGAATGAGAGTTACCTAATTTCTTCTTCAGGAATTCTGGAATTCTGAACATAACTATTCTGAGGGAATTTCAGTCTTAACAAGCTTTGCAATTGTATTTAGTTCATCAACCAAAAAATGTCTTTGATGAAACAACCCTCCTAATTCATATTGCCACACCTTTTGATACTGCTAGTTCTTTTGCAATGAATCACCCATTCACCAGCCGTTCCAGCACACACCTTTACTCAGGCTACACTTGAAACTTCAAAGCGCTGCCACGGCAGCGCTTTGAAGTGTGAGTGTGGTCTCAGGGACAGCGCTGGGAGAGAGCTCTCCCAGCATTGCACTTACTCCACATCCTCTACGAGTGCAGCTTGCAGTGCTGGGAGCCGCACTCCCAGCGCTGCAGCACTATTTACAAGGGCGCTTTACAGCACTGTATCTTGCAGCGCTCGGGGGGGTGTTTTTTACACACCTCTGAGCGTGAAAGTTGCAGCGCTGTAAAGCGCCGGTGGAGCCATGGCCTCAGTAGGAAATTTGCTGTGGACTTCAATGGGATCATGATTAGATCTCAAAAGTGGGATCATGATTAGATCTTCTGAAAGTCAGGAAGGACTGTCAGCTTGAGACAATCAGTCATTTATACTGAATTACAGAATGAAATATTATAGAAGTTAAAGAGACTACAGGCCTGTTACATCATCAAGTCCACCTTTCTGCCAACGAAGTATTTTCTCCGGCAGTCTATTTTTTAGTATTTTCTTCAGTTTTCATTTAAAAGACCACCCTCTGTCCAGAGTGCCATGTTACTGTTTCCTACATTCCTCACTCCATTTGGATCACTCTGTTTTATTTGTTTGTAATCCCCATACACATTAACTTTGTTTTATTCAAATTGAAACATATTTTTTTGCCCAAGTTTCAAAACTTTTTTGCCTTTGTATTATTTCTCTGCCCTTCTTGGTGTTTCACAACTCCACTCAGTTTAATATCACCTGTGGTTTCCCTGAATGTGCAGTTTATTCCCTTTTCCAGATTACTAATGAAGCTATTAAACAAAGCAGTGAATAGTAATTTGGTCCTAAACCCAGCCCCTTGCAATATCTTATCTGAAAATTTTCCACCTGGACTCTGAGAAAAGAAACCCAAACTCCTTACTTCCATTGCCATTGATCACTTTAGTTTATGGTATTTTGCCCAGTTTTCAGTGCCCATGACAACATTCATACTCAAACCAGTTGTTTTCAAGTACAATTTCAAGAGTCATAGGAGCATATGTTTCACTAGAGCCCAAATATATTTAATCTACTTCATTCTTTAGTAATATATTGGCTTAAAGTATTTATTCGTGTCTCTATACAGTGGCTTCCCCCAGTGACTGCATATTCTATTATTTTCTTATTGCTAAAATAGCTCTCTCTTTAGCTCAAGTGGAAGAGGTTTGTGGCTTTGTGCTGAAAGTTGCAGCTTCAGTCTCCCTCATGATGATTTGTCACTTGTGAATATCTAGAGAACATTACATCCTTGTTCATTAAGGCCCGGATCCTACAAACCGACACTATATATATGCTAATTACTTGATTTAAGCAGAGAGATGAGGTTATTCACAGAAAGTATGTACACACCACTTTCCTCTTATCTCTCTACTTGCTCCCTGCCTTTACATCTATTGTGCATTGTGAAGAGGATCAAAAAGGCATAAAAAGTGCTAAGTAATTAAAAAAGTGGCATAGCCTGCACAAAATCCATTACACTGCTATGCTGCCTCTCAGAAACTGTGTAGAGAAATTGCACCTACTTGTGCAAAAGAGTACAGCTCTGAAAAAAGAGGGTAGGCTACAGCAAAAAGGGGAAAAGAACACAATTGCCAGATCTCTGCCATGTATTCCTCCCAAGTGCCTGCAGAGAGCAATAGAGGAAGAGGAGTGTATCTTAAAGCAGCAGCAGGCATCTGCAAAGTACATTGCAGGAATGAAAAGCGCAGAGCCCCTAAAACAAGTTAATTGACAAGGCAAAATTAAGTGCAATGTCAGGCATTCATTTTCAGGTAATAAATATAGGGATCACACACATAATTGGCATTTTTTTTTTAGTCTCCTTAGGTATGCAGGCAGTTTGGATAATTCAGTATCAACTTTAATGTATTAGCTTTAATCATAATACATACAAAAGTATATTTAAATTATGGGTATGGCACTAACTGACAAAAGGCAAGCCAATTCAAAGTTATGATGGATACTGCCTTTCACTTTTCCTAATGTGCATAGTTGCAGGTATTGCAGAACAAATCACTCACTGACCTGAGAAACCCCCTATAGTGGCTGTGTACAATGGGACAAGTAAAGTCTAGAGTATTAGCCTTCACAGTGATTTTTGCTTTGATTGTGTCAATTTCTGTCATAATTTGGCTTTAAGCATGTTAATTTCCTTTATTTAAGAATTGCTCCCCATGGAAGTAGTAGCCTGCCAGGGGAATATGCAATCTGAGCCGTCTTAAAATATGGACTGTGTAATTACATATCGAGTTGCCACTTCAGTAGCAATTATTTTTTTACATTTCAATGACTATTCCACTTGACACCATTTTCTGCCACTACCTCTCACCAGGATAACAGCTTTATAAAGAAATCACTGATGAGGTTTTCCATATGCTTGAAGTTACCCACTTAGTAATCATACAGTATTGCTTGTCATGATCAATGATGTTTTCCAGAGTATAAGTTAATTTTCTGAAATAAATGTCCAGTTACATTGATGTGATTGGCTGTTGACACTGATTGACAGACAAAAGTGAGTATTTCTGGTAGAATCGAAATGTAAGACTTATTGAAGAAAGTAGGCAATAAAAAGCCATGTTTCTTCTTTAGATTTTAATAAATACAAAAAAAGAAGTCCCCCAAAAAATCACCTTATTTAGCTATTAAGAAGGTTCTTCAGGGTGTCAAAATGAAAGAGCACATTTGCCAAGCTTGCTCACAAGAGGATGGGAAAAGGGAAACAATTCATGATTTTTAAATATAAAAATGAGAAGTTAAGTCAGGGGTTGGCAACCTCTGGCATACAGTTCACCAGGGTAAGCACCCTGGCAGGCTAGACCAGTTGTTTGCCTGCTGCCTCCACAGGTTCGGCCAATCGCGGCTCCCACTGGCCGTGGTTCGCTGCTCCAGGCCAATGTGGGTGGCAGGAAGCCACGGCCAGCACATCTCTCAGCCTGCACCATTTCCCACTGCCCCCATTGGCCCGGAGCAGCTGCCAGTGGAAGCTGCGAATGGCTGAACCTGCAGACCTGGCAGGTAAACAAGCTGGTCCAGCCTGCCAGGGTGCTTACCCTGGCGAGCCGCATGCCAGAGGTTGCTGATCCCTAAGTTACATGTTTCTTCATACATTTTGTTTTGGAAGTAGCTGCAATCTATGGGCTGCAGTCTATATCCAATGATATCCACATATCATTTTTGTGGCTCACAGATTGGATGAGGATACAAATTTTGTATTTGGGGCCCTGCAAATTTGCGAATATCCATGAATCACTTTTATGGATGGAGGATCGGATGCAGTTTCAAATTTTGTATCCATGCGGGGTTCTCTCTATGGGATTTCATATGTTGTGTGTGCAATATATATGAATATTAGAAAGAATGAAGTAAGAAATACATTAAATGTTGTCAGTTAGTTGTGGTACTAGAAGTTTAGGTAAGAGATTCACAGAGACAGGGTGATGTTCTCAGGAGGATCAGTGAATCTAAGTGAACCTTATATGACACATGGTTACTCTTAGACTCAGTAGGAGTGATAGCAGAGAGGGGGAAGACTAGTTGTGTGCACACCTTGTAGAGCTTGGGGCAGAGCATCCTTTGTTTTTTTGTCTGTTTTTTTCCCATAAGGTGTTGATAGCTAGACTGAAGGAAAAACTAGAGAACCGCATGGAAATCATCATATTTTCCTACCACCCCTAATTAACGGCAGTCGTTTGTGAGAGCCTAAAAGAAAGGATACCTTTCCAGGAATGAAGTGAGAGAACCTCATAGTTTACAAGATGTTTGTTTCTCTATAGGTCCCTCATATACTGGCTTTCCCTTGCTAGTGCTGAAATAAACTTCCATTGAGTTAACTAAATCCAATCCTATTCAATGTTTAAGAGGTAATAACAATACTATTTGGAAAGCCCTCTCTGGTCCTCCACAAAACAATCTCTTTTCTTCTCTTTCAGTCACAAGATCCTGTCCATACTAGAAGTACCTTGACCACGACAATCAACCTACCTGTTTCCTATCCATCATCCACTCCCTCCCATTTCCACTTGCTTTGATTTCCCCACCTGAAACAAAAGCATCACAGGTCACAGGTTTCAGTGGTAGCCATGCTAGTCTGTATCAGCAAAAAAAAAGAGGAGTCCTTGTGGCACCTTAGAGACTAACAAATTCATTTGGGCATAAGCTTTTGTGGGCTAGAACCCACTTCATCAGATGTATGAAGTAAAAAATACAGGAGCAGGTATAAATACATGAAAGGATGGGGGTGCTTTACCAAGTGTTAGGTCAGTCTAACGAAATAAATCAGTCTTCCTACATGAATGAATACTTGCATCTGTTCTCTGCTGTACTGATTTCTATTAATAATGCCTTGTTAGACACAATGGGCCAAATCACAGGCTGTTATAGGCAACTATAACTTTCAGTCATTTCAGTGGGAATTGTGCCTGCTCACTCTAGGATTAAAATTGGGTCATAAACTGTAGACCTGACATTACAATAGTAGAAAGGCTGGTTTACTTGAGGTAGGGTTTACTAGGGCCAATGTTCAGATATTATTCCGGAATTATTGTTTTATTAAAGTGTCAGTTCTGGGAAAAGAGGGATGATAACCCTGGAAGATCCTAAATTCTAATCCAAGATCAGTCTCTGGTTCAGTGCCTATGTCTTCTCTGGAGACTTTTGACCTCTTTGTCAAACGCAGCTGGTCCTTATTGAAAACCACTTCCTGAATTAGTACTGAATATTTGTGAATAAATAAATTCCAAAAGAGGAAAGAAAGTTGTTGCAGCTGAGTGGATATCACTGGGAGCTGAGAGTTGAGAAAATTTATAGTAGGCACTATGAGTAGTGTGGAGAATTTTATAAGCCTTTCTCTCCATTTATAGACATTCAATTCTTATGTATAAATCTGTAATTTTTTCAAAAATATTCCTGAAAAACAGAAAATGTTCTTCTACTCAGGAGGACTAGGGTGCTAACTTTGGTGGCATGAATTCCTGGAGATTCATCACGACATAATCTTTAATTAAAGATTAATCTTTAATTCCTGGAGACTCCAGGAGAAACCTGGAGGGTTGGCAAACCTAAAGAGGATATGTGCAAACCTTATCTAAACCAGACACATATTCCAGGGCTGCAAAATCTGGAGTTTTTTTTTCAATGCCATCTCCCTTACAAAGGTCTGAGGCAGTGTTGGGTGTATGGGTGGAGGAGTGAGTATTTTAGGACCCTACATTAAAAAACACACACGCACAAACAACTTACCAAGAGTCCAGGGACTAGTTAGACCTCTGAAAAATCTTGTTTTTAAAGAGGTTAAAAAAGTAAAATTTGGCTACACTATCAATATTTTGCCAGTCAGTTCCACTGTTTAACATTAGATAACTTTGTGCATATTTTGGCCTTTCTGACAATAATTTGGGATCCCCTGAAGATCATTTTGTGGGGCAACTATTCCCTTTGTCATCCCAGCAGTGCCAGTCCTGGTTTGAGGGTTCAACCCAGTATGCAACCTCATCCAAAGCCCATTGAATTCAGTGAAGTCTTTTCATGAACTTCAGTGGACTTTTGATGGGTCTGATAGAGATGCCTTAGTTGTGATATTTAGCTCTCATTTAGTGTCTGCATTTCAGATCTCCCGTTCTGACCCCAAGTTTACCAGTGTACTTGGATTCTAGTTCAGGCTCATGTCTCAGTGCTTATGTATTTCTTGGAGGCTTTCATAATTCAACATTTTGATTAAATGAATACATTGAAATACTATTTTGTGTATTTTAGACTTTTAAACAGAATTTATTTGTACTAGATGGCTTTTTGGTGCGGTCGGTAGGCAGAGATAATTTAATCTCACTATTCAGCAAAGCATTCAAGCATGTGCTTACTTTTAAGCACGTGCTTAAATCTCATTGACTTCAATGAAATGTGGCCATGTTTTTAAGTTAAGTGCTCTCTTGAGTACTTTTTCAAATAAGTATGGGCTTAAGCACATTCTTAAGTGCTTTGCCAAATCAAAGCTTTATAGATTAATTTTTTGCATTTATTCTGTTGAAGTATTTTCATAACCAGGTAAGAAATGACTATTTAACCAGATAAGAATGACTATTTAACCTTGGTTGTCATTGTGATCACTAACAAATGATTAATCTAACTGAAATTATGAGAAGGGAAAAAAAAGGAAGCTTGGCATCTATTATCATGCAACACTTCTCAACACAAAGCTGAACTATAAAAGATTATATAAGGCAAATGGTGCTTTAATGTTACATTTGTCTGTTTATAACATTTAGAAAACTGTATTGTTTTCTTCTGAATTCAATAATGCATCTTGAGAACCAATAAATATTAAATAAGTCACTTCCACAATTTTTTCTCTTCTTTACATCAGTTGCTTCAGTAACACTATTCATTGTGTCCTTCTGTCTATACTGTGTATCTTTAATAATCCTGTCTTCTTCTTGCCCAAACACATTCTTTGTAATGCAAATGGACCTAGTATAAAATTAACCTTTGTGTATGTGCACTGCTACTCAATGTTCTCAAAGTCATTTTGTCATTTCTCATATTGTCACTAATAGACAGATTCAACCATGTGAATACACCCCATCATATTTTCTTTGTAGCCATGTTTAAAAAAATATGCATTGGCTATTTAAGAATATCTCTTCCAGTGTGCCTGCCTGGCTGAGGAACAACAGACCATGGATCCTTTCCATATAAGAAAGAAAGTTAAAATAATGTTAGGGATTATGTTCTGCAGAAAGTTCCACACCATGGATTTCACTATTTTTAATGCAGTACTGGAAAGGAAAAAGACCTATTAGTGCATCTTCTCCATCTCCCTCCCAGTGCAATATTACTCCCAAGTGATTTGTTCAGTCTAGTTTTAAATGACTTAAGCAATGGGGCTTCCACCTCTTCCCATTCGAGGCTACTCCATAATTCAACAGAGTTTGCATTAAAGAATGGTTTCATCATAGGCAAGATTGTATTTTTTGACAATTTCATCCTATTACTATATTGCTCTGCCCTATCCAAATAATTCCCTTTTCTCTGTGTTTTTTCCTTCAAATATGGGCCACATAGTTATCATATCTCCAGTTATTGTGGTTCAAGACAAGTTGTGAGTACAGCTAATAATTGAATTAAATTATTTGTTAACATATTAGTTGAGAAACTCATATGGATTTGTTGGCCAGAGTACTGGACAGAGATGCAGAGTCCATTCATGGGTCTGCATCTGGATTACCGAATGACCCAAGGCAAGTCACTTCTCTTCTCTGTGCTTCAGTTTCCCCATCTGTAAAATAGGGATAATGATCTCCTTTGTAAAGCACTTTGAGATGTACTGATGAAAAATATTACATGTGAGTTATTATTTTGTTAGCATTTTTTCCTATTCTCACTTTCATCTCTATGGTTTGGATTATTTTACTCATAGACTCATAGACTCATAGGTCAGAAGGGACCAATCTGATCATCTAGTCTGACCTCCTGCACAAGGCAGGCCACAGAACCCCACCCATCCAATTTTATAACAACCCCTATCCCAGGATCGAGTTATTGAAATCTTCAAAACTGGTTTGAAGACCTCAAGCTGCAGAGAAACCACCAGCAAGCGACCCGTGCCTTTCCAATGTTCACCCCTGTTAGCAACTCCTGGCTGCCGCTTTTGTTCCTTATGTGGAAAAAGGAGAAGAAGCTGCTGGGACCGGTGACTTACATGGGTTCTTTTGGATCAAGTGAGGGGGATGAAGGAAAAGGCCATGGAAAAGCTGAAAGGCCATGTCTTACCTGATGCATTCTGGGCTTCCATCATTTAATCATAAATGCTGTGTTACTGTGTAAGCCTGTATAGGACAGTTACTGTCAATTGGTAAAAATACTTAGCTTGTCCAAATCACTACTTAGGTGCAGCTGCTCAGTGCTTAATCTACAAAATCTAGTCAATACTTCTGTCTCTCCTTAGAAATGATACACTCAGGAACGTACCCATTTACTGTCTTCTTGGTGGCTACTAACAGGTACCTACAGAGGTGCAACCACATTGACAATATAGGGGTTCTGCAGCTTCACTGTGGGATGGCAACAATAGAATATTTTAATTGTAGGTTTGGCAGGTAATATGGTCTTGGTAACCCCCTCACATTTGCTGTTTTTGTGGGTTCCTATCTAATACAGAGATTGATAATATTTGAAATGCTTTCTGTATTGTTTTTAATTCTCAGCTCTCTACTTCACTCATTTCCATTCACCCACTTGCAGGATCTAAGTCCTTCTTATCAGGACTTACTTGGTTGCTCCCTCAATTCAGCTGGCCCCTTTGGCATTTATAATTACAACCAGATCAGCACCAACACTAGGAGTACACTTGTTACCATCTTTCAGTCCTCTTCATGATATGTATGAACATAGTCCTTTCCTCACTAAATTGCCACTTTGCCTCATAACCTTTCCTCTATTCTTTCTTCTTTTTCTCCTTATTCTTCCCTCTGCCTTCTGATAACTACCCAAGATCAGAATGGTGTTTAAAGACTACTATGGTATCACATTGTGTTTATACAGTTTTCTTTTAAGTGTATAACATGGGCAATAAAAAGACCCTTGTCTGTATGAAGTGTGGCCTATCTTTCCTCAGTGTATATTTCCCTCATCATTATGTGTATTGTTGGTTGCATCATTTACTTAAAGGTGCTTGTCAATAGAATTGTAGGTGTCATTCTTTTCTGCTAGAAAAGGACACCTATTTTGCAGTTCTTGTGATAGATAAATGTTCTTTTTTACAGTAATGCATTGCCCTGAATACTCAATATTATGGGTAAAAAGCATGTTTATGGATAATTTTAGATTTAAAATTTTGGGTATAAATTTAGAAACTGATGGGTGCTACATAGTGAAGGGATGTAGTAGCCTCTATATCTTGAAATAGATGGTAAATATAAGCTAAGTGACAAATGGAAGGGAGCGTTTGTGGTTTGTACCTGATAAATATCTCTCCACATAATAAATCCTTCACAAAATGTATTTCAAGTATGCTTATAGTAGTACATAAATAACAATAAAATATGATCTATGATTGTTAAAATGGATACTCGGAGACCAAGATTCTATCTGTAAATGTGTAGGTACTTATACAGCCCTCATCTCTGTAGAATATGAGCACCACATAATTGTTAATGGGTTTTCACATTACAATTCTTTTGGGTGATGTGAGGAGGTATTATCCCCATTTTACAGATGGGAAGCTGGGACCCAAAGTAGATATTTACCTAAATTCACAAAGGAAGTCTGTGGCTTAGCCAAAAGCTGAGTTTATGTCTTCTAAGTTTCGCCCAAGTGCCCGATCCACTAGACATAGGTCTTACTTCCAGCCTTCCTAACTTAACATTCAAAAACATTGGCAGTAGCATCTGGGGAGACTAACATAGTGTTTATCCAACTCTAGCTGCTATTTTATAGTCCAGGGGTTGGCAGTCTCTGGCACACGGCTCACCGGGGTAAGCACCTTGGCGGGCCAGGCCAGTTTGTTTACCTGCCATGTCTGCAGGTTCAGCTGATCGTAGCTCCCACTGGCCACAGTTTGCTGCTCCGGGCCAATGGGGGCCACCGGAAGCAGCACAGGTTGAGGGATGTGCTGGCCACCACTTTCCGCTGCCCCCAATGGCCTGGAGCGGTGAACTGTGGACAGTGGGAGCCGCTATCAGCTGAAAATGTGGACATGGCAGGTAAACAAACTGGCCCAGCCCGCCAAGGTGCCTACCCTGGTGAACTGTGTGCCCGAGGTTGCCGACCCCGATATAGTCTCTTAACTGGCTCAGATGGAAAAGATCTAAATGGCCTACTTTTGATGAAGCGATGTTTGCTTTGTGTGAGAAAACACCTGTGCATTCTTGTCACAATTAGTAAGGATTGTATTCACATACTGTAAGACTCTGAAGGCTATGTGCAGCTTTACAACCCCATACACATTCTTGTTTATTGTCTTTCAATTTAACAGGCTGAGCACATTAATTAGCTGCTTTTCCTGGGATTCTCAGAAGTTAAAAAGTTGACAAAATAGTTTATATATTGATTTGTATTATTATTCCAGATCCTCATCTCACGGCCCAGTTATTTTTTTATGGAATATCTACCTATATTACATACATCAATGATGTTATACAATTATTTCATGTATTTATTTAAGTTTATAAAAAATAATTATCCCAGGCTCTAAGTATCCTTAACAATAATTAAAAATCCCGGAAATACCAAAGAAGATAAATCTTGTTGTTCATAAAGTCATAGATTAATACTTTTTAGGGCAATAAGGGACCATTATGATCATATAGACTTAACTCTTGCATAACAAGGTCCAGAGAAACTCACCTAATAATTTCTCTATCAGGTCCATGACTTCTGTTTGAGCTATAGCATATCTTTTTAAAAAATATATCCAGTCTTGATGGAAATACTTCATGTGATGAACAATCCACCATATCCCAAGGTAAGTTGTTCCAATAGTTAATTACCCTCACTGTTAAAAAATTGCACCTTACTTCTAGTCTGAATTTGTCTAGCTTTAGCTTCCAACCGTTGGATTTTATTATGCCTTTTTCATTGCTAATGAGCCAACTACTACTCAAAAGTTCTTCCCCATGTAAGTAGTTGTAGACCATGATTATGAAGTGTAGACACCATACCTGGAAACAGTATTCCAGTAATGGTCTCATTAATGGTGTATTTTAGAGATATCATCTCCCTACTCCTCCTCTGCTTATACATCCAAGGACTGTGTTTGCCCTCTTAGTCACAGTATCACACTGGGATATCATTTTCAGATGGTTATCTACCACAACCCCAAGACATTTTCAGTGTAGCTGGTTTCCAGAATACACTCCCCTATCCTATAAATAAGACCAATATTCTTTGTTCTGAGAAGTATTATATTGTATTTGTGTGTGTTATAAGGCATGTTTAAATAAGCCCATCTTATCAAGAGATCCAGGTTGGTCTGCATAACTGACCTGTCTCCATCTTTATTTAACAGTCCACCAATTTTGGTATCATCTGCAAATTTTACCAGCAATGGGTTATTATTTTCTTCCAGATCATTTATAAATATATTGAATAGCATTGGATCCCTGCAGGGCATCACTAAACCTCCCCTGCCCTTGATAATGATTCACCATTTACAGTTTTTTCAATCTATTAGTATACGAGTTTTTAATCCATTAAATATGAGTACATTAATTTTGTATAGTGCATTTTTTTTAATCAAAGTCAAATGCCTTACAGAAGTTTTATTATATGACAGGGGTAGGCAACCTATGGTACGCGGGCCGAAGGCAGCACACGAGCTGAATTTCAATGGCACTCTCATTGCCAGGATCCCAGCCACTGGTCCGGGGAGGGGGCTCTGTGTTTTAATTTAATTTTAAATGACGCTTCTTAAACATTTAAAAAAACTTATTTACTTTACATACAATAGTTTAATTATACATTATAGTCTTATAGAAAGAGACCTTCTAAAAATGTTAAAATGTATTACTAGCACGCAAAACCTTAAATTAGAGTGAATAAAAGGTGACTCGGCACACCGCTTCTGAAAGGTTGCTTACCCCTGTTATATGATGTCAGCACACTTACCTTTTGCAACAAACATAGTAATTTCCTGCAATAACTTCAGGAGTTCTGACTGTCTTAAGCTGATATATTATTATGGGCCAGGGATTGTATGTGATTCCATGAGGGAAGGTACTGCAGCCTTACAGAAACAGAGTGTGAGTGAGTGAGTGATTAGGCAGATTCACTCAGTTGTAATACCTCCAGAGAGGCACCACTGCATGTGCAGGCTGCCTTTTACTAGATCAAACTTGATTGTCCCAGAGGACAACTGACAAAGAAAGGAATCTTGGTTAAATAACCTGAGTTTAAACTGACTCAGGACCTTTTTTTCTGATCCTGCAAATGGACACAGAGATTTCTGTCCAAAGGCACCCTGAATCCTGCCTGGGAAGGACTGAAAGGATTTTGGCCTACAGAGACCTCATAAGAATGGTGAGTGACCGCTGATAAGCATGCATATAAGATATTTTATTGTTTGGATTTTTTTAATGTTTTCTCTGTAATGCTTTCACTTTAAGAATAAATGTGGTTGCCTAGAAAAAGATGTGTGGTAACTTAGAACTGGGGGAACTTACATTGCTCATAGATTTTGGGGAGAAGGCAAAGTGAAGATGCTGGCCTGGCCAGTCTATCTGGCAGGGAATAACAGTGAGAGCAGGGAACTGTCCATCTTGGAAAAATCCTGGAAAGGAGGGAGAGAGATTTGGGTATCCAACCAAGAGAGGTGATAGCTGAGGAGCCAGAAGCCTAGAATGGTTTTCCTTGCTAAATCATAGAGAAGGAATACAAGTGCAGTTTCCCTGGACTTTGACATCTATAAAAGTTGTCACTGTTCTTTTTTGAAAGGGGGAGAAATGTAATGGATTGAGGGTTCTTTCTGTACCACTTCACTGAATTTTGGATGATTTTATTAAATTGTATCATGAAGTTACTGTATCATAGACTCTAAGGCCAGAAGGGACCACCATGATCACCTAGTCTGACCTCCTGCATGTTACAGGACATACAAACTCACTCACCCACACATAACCTCTGGCTGAGTTACTGAACTCCTCAAATAATTATTTAAAGACTTCAAATTACAGTGAATCCACCATCTACACTAGTTCAGGGGTTGGCAACCTCTGGCATGTGGCTCGCTAGGGTAAGCACCCTGGCAGGCTGGGCCAGTTTGTTTACTTGCTGCATCCACAGGTTCAACTGATCATGGCTCCCACTGGTTGCGGTTTGCTGTCCCAGGCCAATGGCGGCTGCAGGAAGTGGTGCAGGCCAAGGGATGTGCTGGCTGTGGCTTCCCACTGCCCCCATTGGCCTGGAATGACGAACTGCGGCCAGTGGGAGCCACTATTGGCCAAATCTGCTGACATGGCAGGTAAACAAACTGGCCCGGCCCGCCAGGGTAAGGACCCTGGTGAGCCGCGGGCCAGAGGTTGCTGACCACTGCACTAGTTTAAACCTGCAAGTGACCTGTGGCCCATGGACAACTTTCATATATGTGGATTCCCCAGGAGTTAGCAGGGTGTGCCACGTCTCTGCCAGATCAGAGTGAATGATTAGCACTCAATGAGCGTCTATTGAAAGTAAAAGAATTTGAGACAATAGGTTTACTTTATCAGGGAGAAGATACTTCCTCTGTTTTCTAAGGGGGAGTTCTTTAGGAGTAATAGAAAATTACCAAAAGACAGAACAAAAGAAGAGATGACTCCAGAGACTCATTGGGGGAACTGGAGGAAAGAGCTATTTCGCACCAGATTAAGAAGAGGAAGGCTGCTTCAGGGGCAACATAGGCAATGGGGTAGAGGAACCTACTGCCTTCCTGACTGATGGAACACAAATGAGCTCCCAAGAGAAGGGTGAGTTAGTGAGGGACAGTACATTTAGGACATTTTATTTTAAAGGTAATAATTGGAGATATACCAATCTCCTAGAACTGGAAGGGACCTCAAAAGGCCACAGAGTCCAGCACCCTGCCTTCACTAGGAGGACCAAGTTTTGCCCCAGATCCCTAAGTGGCCCCCTCAAGGATTGAGTTTACAACCCTGGGTTTAGCAGGCCAATGCTCAAACCACTGAGTTATCCCTTTCTTATTGTTTTATTTGGTCTGTATTCTCCTGTGCTAAATATAATTAAGTATAAAAAGTGTAAAGTTGATAGATTAAACACAGTGAGTGTGTTGTGTGTGTGTTGACTGCATTACAACTACTTCTTGTCCATGAGGGAGTTAAACTATAAACCTGAAGTGTCACACCTTTGCGGTGAAGTTCTTAGAGAGGGGTGTGTTTAAGTACAGGGGAGTCTGAAGGGACAGCACTGTGCCCAGAGACGGTAGGTGGCTGGACAGTGGGTTCTGACACTCAGAACTAGGGTGCCAGATCGAAGGTCTGCCCCTGAGAGTGTGCCTAGGAATGCTGAGATTGGGGTCCTGGCTGGATTCCATTCAGCCTCCAGGAGGTTGAAACACCTCAGAAATTCATAGCATATAGGCTTGTAATCCTCCCACAGCAGTCTGAGTGGATGACCCAGAAGGGGTATTCACTAGGACCTGTGATGCCTTCATCATCCAAACTTGGGATCTCATAATCCCTTTCACCCACCTATTTTCCTTAAAAAAAAAATATTGATTGGCATTAATTATGCTGCCATCTGTTAATTATATATTGATTGTATTACATATCATTCTTCCATGATTTTGCCCAAAATTGCTATCAGGCTAACAGTTATATAATTTCATCCTATGTATCCTTTTTAAATAGTGGCACACCACTGGCTTTTTCTCCAATCCTCTGAAACTTCCCTATTGTTCCAAGATTTGTTAAAAATCAACAATAATGTTTCAGGTAGCTTCTCAGACAATTCCTTTAATACTTTTGGGGCAAATTTCTGGTTCTATAGATTTACAAATGTTTTACTTTAATAATTGCTATTTAACATTCTCCTACTTACAGATAGAATAGAAAATATTTCCTTAAAACTATGAGATGTGAATACATCATCCTGATTCTTTGTGAATGCACAACAGAAACTTTTAATAAAGACTTCTTCCTTTTCTACATCCTGAATAATAATGTTGCCATCCTTGTTTAGTATCAGATCTAGAACATTGATGATAGGATTTTGTTTGTTCCTGCTATATTTAAATAATTTCCTCTTATTGTACTTAATCCAAAGGGCCTTAGATTTTTCACTGGTATCCTTAGCTTTCCTTATCAATTGTCTGCGTCTCCTAACTGTAAATTTGTACTTATTGTTACCATCTTCTCCATTTTCCATCTTTATATGTGGGGGTTCATTTTATTTTTTTTTATTTCTATCTTCACCTCTCCTCTTACCTAGGATATTTTTCAGCCTCTCCCCCCTTTTTGTGACTGAGAAATGGATAGCTAATAGAGCATTCTTAAAAAATTCCCAATCATTCACATTTTTATGTTTAAATATTTCCTTTCACAAAATGTTTCTCAAAACTATTTTCAGCTTTGAGTAATTGGCTTTTTTAAAGCATCAGGTATATTATCCTTTACTGGTTGGGACTATAATCTGTTTGTGTATAGGAAATTAAATTAAATCAGAATCCCTTCCATTAAGACAATCATCGGTTTTTAGTTAAGTAGGCAATTAATTCTCACTATTAACAAAGAATTAAGCCAAACAACTGCAAAATCATTATTGGTATTACTCCACCATTCTGAGATGCCTGCCCTTGAACATTTTTTATGCCCCAAAAATGTAGAAAAAAGAGTAATATGGAAATAATATTTTACAACAAATGCAGACTGATATTATTAAAGCAAAAATGTGAAAAACATAGAGAAAAGGATGATGTATTGCAAAAGAGAATTAACAGATGTTGTAATCTGCTTGGAACAGGCCAGAGTTTGCTCAAGCACTTTTTGAATTACCAGCATAAATTGCTTTTATTAAATATCAGTGGCCTCACTATTAAAGAAGACTGAGACAAGTAAAAACCACTCACGACATAAAAATGTAGGGTACCAAACTGAATCCTATTTGCAGGTGAATTGTCTCGGCCTGCTTGGATTACCTAAATCACTGGGAAATAGGTTTAGAAATGGAAAAAGAAAACTTAACTTTTGTTGCTGTGATGATAAAACAGAATAGTAGATGTGCAATTCGGCTGCTACCTCTGTTATTCTTTGCCATTCTCTCTGTCTGAGTGGGAGATAGTATCTTTCGGGAGAGGGCAGGACTGGAAACAATGGAAGAAAATGCTTGTTTTGCCATTTAATATTTAGAGCATTATGCTGAAGAAGCTGCATTAGTGCATTCACAGAAGTCACAATTTAGTCTCATTTTATAACATATATAATCTATAGTATTCCTTTTAAAAAACCACATTGAATTTTCCTGTAATTCTGCATTAAGATTCAAATTTGTATTTCCAGGATCAATTTGTGCAGTCTCTGTGATGTTTGCTATTCTTCCTTCTATCTCTTCAGACCAGTAAAGAAAAACAACTGGGGGTGAGTGAGAGTAGCACATTTAAACAAAATAAAAATGTTTTTAATTGAGAAAGTACTTGAGGCTAGTTGTCAGTATGTGTATGTGTTTTCACCACTATTCAAGTAGCTTAAATTGGGCAAAATTTAAGGCATGTTTGTAGTACAGAAATAGCATTCTACAACATGGTGCATCAGCAACAGTTCACTCTGAATGCTGTAGATAATTAATCTAATTTTCCCTCTGCTTCATTTTGTGTTCTATTAGTTTTCTTATTCAAACTTTCAAGTCACAAATCTAATTTAAAACCTCTTAACTGGTCTAATGTGGTAATATGTTCCATGGGCGTGCAGTGTCTAACAGTGAGTGATAAGGATGGAATACTAATTTGCTTCCTAGTGTGCACACTGCTCGATAAATAAATAATATATCACCTGTGCTCACCATTACTTGACTACAGAAAGTGTCAAAAGAAACAAAAAAGATGAGATGTGAGTTTAAGGCACAGAAGGAAGAAAGAACTCAAGTGGGAAGTGTGAGAGAGAAGTAGAACAAAATAGGCTATAACAAAATGGTAATTCTATTAAAGTAGCTAACTATTTATAGCCACTCATGTAATGTGTAGTAGGCCACATGCTGATTAATGGAAACATTTAAATATGATTATTTCAGAGTTTTTTTTCCTAATCTTTCCTGAGTGCACACACAAACTTTTTAGCTTTGCTTTTTTCCATTCATTTTTTTTTAAACAAACACATTGATTTTCTGCTGTTGTTTCTAGGTTTCTTTTTCCTCTTTGCATATGACTGTTATTTCATACATCCTGAAGTCCAAATTAAATAATTCTAAATTTACTGGGATTTATTTTGATCGTAGGTATCCTGGCATATATCAAAGGTATTTCCACCGAGGTTAATGGAGTCACACTAGTGTAAAAGTGATACAAATGAAATCAGAATGAGAGTATTGCTACTAAGGGAGGTAGACTCAGAGTCTGTGTGTGTGTGTGTGTGTATAAGAAAGAAAGAAAAAAAGAAAGAAGATAAAGGATGTCAAAAAACTTGCAAAGTCCTGGCTTATTAAAATATTATTTTGTAAAAAATGTCATTACTATTTTGTTTAAATTTAATGCAATTTACCAGACCATAAAGAACTCCTTAGAATAAATGGCTGGTTTCCAGGCACTGCAACTGTGCTGCTGATTACAATACATTCTGACATTTATGACAGTTTTATAATTCTTGTATTCTGTACCTAGCTGGGCTCTGAAGTATCTCTACTTTGCTAAAGGCTTTCTCTCGGGAACTGGCACTAAAGTTTTGTGGACTGAAAGGACAATAAAACAGTTTTGATGGGAAAACAGTATTACTGTGTTATTGCAAGCCTATTTTTAATTTATGTCTGATAACAATGTTAAATATAAAGGATTAATTTTGCATTAGTATCTAAAGGAAAAATAAAATAAATAACTACTTTGGAGTAAAAAAAGAAAATGAACTCAATGCAACAATAACAGTTGTAATAACAGGATATATTGCTAGAAGTAGAAATAATAAGGCAGCGATGATGTCACACCTTAAAATTGGCTGGCTAGGGCCCCAATCCTGTAAATCCTTATGCATCTGAATAAATTTACTGACATGAGAAGTTCCATTGACCTCAATGAGTGTACTTGCATGAGAAAAGTTGCTCATGCTGGGTAAGTATTTACAAGTTCAATGGCTAGATCTGGAGTTAATAAAACACGTGAAGAAATATGAACATTCATTTGACTACTTCATTTGACTAATTATCTCCCAGATTGGAGCAAAAAAAAAAAAAAAAGAGAGAGAACTAAAGATGGCTCAAAAGCAAGCAAGAAAGAAATTTCCCCAGAAATGGAAATTTTGAAGTTGCTTCCATTTTCAGAGTTCAGACCAGACACTTTGGATTCTTTTTCAAAATTTTCACAAAATACTTTGGGAAAATGTTAGGGAAACCATTAGTGAAACAGTTATTGAAAAACTGTGACAATTTTCTATAATCATTTTGATAACATCACTGATAACATTTTCAGTTAAAATACATACAATTTTCAATAGGTTTTAATGAAAATTATGACAAAAATAGTCAATGGGTTTTTTTTTAATTTTCTTTTTCATTTTTGCAAAAAAAGGCCACCTCTGATTCAACAAACTTTTCATTTGAAAAAAAAATGTGACTAGCTCTAAACAGACAACTATATGAGAGATAGAACAGGGGATAGAGAGAATCACAACTAGAGGGCTCAGTCCTGACTTTGCCACAAGCCTGGAGCAAAGCATGCGGCCCCTGGAGCAGCACAAGAGGAAGCTTGTGCTCTGGAGGAGGAATTAATTTTGCAGGTCTGTAGCTGGCACATAGTACATTACTGAGCACACAGATTAGTTACACTTTCTGTTGTAACACCAGGCCTGCTTCTGCATGTCTGCCCTGGCCTCCATGCTTAGATGCAAAGCCAGCACATATACCGAGCTGTTTCCTGTTATTGTCTTTGCCAGTAAAGGCTGAGGGTTGACCATTCCAGTAAGGCTGAGGCTGAAGTTTGACCGCTCTGTTGCAACTTTACAGATACTTTACAGATATTTTGCAAACAGCTTGCAACAAAATATCCCCCGCTCTTCGGGGAAACTCGGCGGAACCCTATCTATAGTTAATTTTACCTTATTTGGTAGACGAGAAGCCCCATATAGCTGTCAGCGATTTCTTCACTAGATCTTGGGAGGGGGGGCATCACTTTGGGTATATCTGTCCTGCCCACAGTTTGGCAGGCAGAGAGGAGAACGCACCTGAGTCACTTGCACCCTGAGTGCACCCGTAACTGAGCCTGATCACCTCGAAGCCTCTCTCAGCTCTCGTGTTCCAGTGGACCTTACGCATCTGCCGGCCGTAATGTTTTTGCATTGGTTTGTATTAGTAAGTATGCTTTGTAATTAATTGTTTTTGGAAGTTAACAAGATTTTCTTTTTGGGTTAACTGTATATTGTGTCTTTCTTTGTATGAGTATATTGTGTGTTTCCTTGTATAAATAGAGTTGTTAGTCAATATTGTTTCTGTATCACTAATAAACCATTAAGGTAAAGCCATACGTCTCAGTGCCTGCACACTGTGCCACAACTGTTCCCCCTCTAAACATCCAAAAACGAACCTTTATCGTTTGGTCACCCCTGCAACCTGGTAGATAACAGGTGTGCATCTGACTACTTGGGTCCTCGCATACTATTGGGTGACTAACACTTTCCAGCATATCGAGAGTGCACAGCCTGGGCTCTGGATATTCCCCATACAATTCCAGGCCCCTCCCACCCACCTACGCAAGGGATGCAGGTTTAGCCATTTGGAAAAACCTGCTTTCCCTATCATTCTGTTCTTCATGACTGTGGTAACTGGCATAGGGACATAAGGAGGTTTCTTGTGTCCCATCTTGCCCTCCACTTCCATATTAATCAGGGCACAATCTGTCCCAGAAAGAATTATTTTGATAACCCTTCCCCATGTTACACCACTGATTGCAGGAATACCACTTCGTACTGTGATTTCATCAGAACCCTTCAGTTAAGCAAGGTCCAGGTCTTTACTCAGATAGGATGGAGACGTCCACAGACCTCTTTAGTGCTCAGGGAAAACATTGACAGTCTTTCCTGCCCAAGTATCATGCCAGGAGACACTCTTTTTCTGGAGGTGCCATCTTGCAGTTGAAACATATACCCAAGGTCCTGAAAAAAAGGGGTCCTTACAAAATTCCACTGTACTTTTCACAAATTCCTCCTGGCCAAATTACAATTAAGCAATTACATTCTCCTGCTTTAATTAGCCTGATGTTTGGATAGATAAAGTATGTTCCTCTTTCTGATCTAATCCAATCTAGAGTGGTGCTGTGTACTATTTAAAAGGCTCAGAGATTGTGCAGTTGCAACAAAATCATTATAGCTACTGTATCTAATTTATAAAAGACATTATTTAAACTAGATAACATGTATAATAATAAATATATGTGAACTGTATTCAGCTTGCAACATTTGTCATGCATTTGGACAAAATGTGCTATATAAAAATGTCAGTAATTAATAAAATGGACAAATATTGGTTAATAGAAATAAAAGGAAGAAAGACCAGGACTTCATCTTGAGAGGTTGGGAAAAAATCCACAAGCTTTTCAATTATTTATCTTCAAGCATTCACATTTAAACAAGGAAAGAACTGATAGCCACTCTAGAAAGGAAAAAGATTAAATATCAATAGGGGTTTCTTTTAAAGTTAAGTTTACCTATCATTCAACAGAGAAGATGGCACCTTCAAATCAAGACACGAAGAAGTAAAAATTCTAAAACAACTGGAGATTGAACTGGAACATTTAAAGATCATATATAAAACAACAAAGAAGGAAAGGAAAAAAACTCCAAAAGACTGTCAACCACAGAGGAAAAACAAACTCCTCAAAGTCTCAAAAAAAAAAATCTTAGCAAAAGGATGGCAAGGATGCATAGATAACAAGTATCTGATTATATATGTAAAGTACAGCAACGGATTGTTTAGTACAGGAGCAGATGCTGACTGACTAAGTGAAGCTGACTAATATCTGGTGCAGATATGTGCCTCCCCAGACACACAGCTTGCCTCCTCAAATCTTCCAGTGGCGTCTATGCCTATGTTTCTAAATGCTTAGTGTTTTTGCCTGACTGGGCAAAATGTAAAATGAACAGTCAAGAAGACAATCTAGTCCATTTAAATATAAACGTGTTTTAGAACCTTATAAAATTTCATCTATTAAAAACACCCATCAGAAAGAAACATACACTCTTAGTTCTTGTAATCATACATGGCTTGGTTTTGATGGGCACATTAATATTACCTTACCTACCTTTGATTTTCACAGGCAATTTCCAGCTTCCATTCCAATTGATTTGCATTTAGAAGCCTAAATTTAGGCTTTCTGGTTTGAAAAAAAAATAGCTAAAAAGTATTTGTTTATTAACTTAAACTTTCAATCCAAATTACTGAGATTGCACTGCGTCCTTCCCTCTCACAGATTAAGATGAAGAAAATTCATCTTGTACTTCAGCCAACTTCAACTGGAAATTAAACACAACATGAGTTAGCTGCAGCTGGAACCTTATTTGACTTCTAGCAACTTTAACTTTGCACCCTCCATGTTATCTTAACAACATAGAATCTGAATCTTCTCTTCTGTGGGAGAGTCTGAGGGGGAGCAAATCTTCATGAAAAGAACCTTTCAGGAGTCCTCCTAACATCTTATATCTGGGGCAATGGGACCAAGTTACTGTTCTGTGGAAGAATCTGCAATGTCAAGCCCTAAACCCTTGTGGATCCGTAACAGGTCTACTCCCAATTCCTGGCAGCACTGGTGCCCACCCTGGAACAAAGGGGGACCCAATCCACTACAGAAAAAATTGTACGGGGAATGGTGACAAAAATCCAGCCAATAGGCTCAATTAATGAAGAAAAAGAAAAGGAGCTACATTCTGCAGAAGGAACTTGAAACCACAAATTCATTAAAACAGAAAGAAGAAGAGCAACAGGGCAGTCTGCAAAATATTTTTGATGCCTGTATATTGGCTCGAAAAGTATCGGAAAAAAGCAGGATGAACTGGAAGTGCAACTATACGAAGAAAAATATGACTGAATTGGCATTACAGAGATTCGGTGGGACAACTCCCATGATTGGAGTACCAGCATTGAGGATATAGCTTGTTCCAGAAGAATAGGTATGGGTGGAAAAAAGACTAGGCATTGCAGTGTATGGCAAGAATGTGTACACTTGCTCCCAGGCTCAAGAGGAAGTGAGAGGCAGATCTACTGAGAGACTCTGAGTGAGGATAACCAGGGAGAAGAACAGTAGCAATGTTGTGGTGAGGTCTATTATAAAAGAAGAAATGGATGAGGGATTCTACAAGCAGGTAACAAGATTAGCTAACACAATAGCTTGCATTAATGGGGCATTTTAACTTCTGTGATATCAGTTGTTAGACTATTATAGCAAAGCATGATATGTTGTGCAAGTTATTGGCACATGTAGGGGACAACTTTCTGATTTAGAAAGTTGAGGAAACAACTATGGGATCCTCCATTTTTGATCTGGTTTTGGCCAACTGGGATGAATTAGTTGTGAATTAGAGGTGGTTGGGAACGTGATCTGATAGGATTCGAGATCCTAAGGAAAGGCTGACATGAGAACAGCAAAACAAAGACATTGGACTTCAGAAAGGAAGATTTCAACTCAGAGAAATAGTAGGCAAGGTTCCATAGAAAGACCCACTAGGAAGAAAAAGAGTTGAAGGGGGCTGGCAGTTCCTAAAAGATGAAATACTAGAGACTCAGCATCAAGCTTTTCTGATGCAGAAGAAATATGAGAGCCACAAGAGGCCAATGTGGCTGCACAAGGAGCTTTTTAGCTATCTAAAAGCCAAAAAGGATACATACAGGAAATGGAAGAAGAGGCATATCACTAAGGAAGTATACATGGGAATAACACGAGTTTGTAGGGATAAAATCAGGAAAGCCAAGGCAAAGATTGAGTTACTGCTGGCAAGGAATGTTAGATAAAAACAAGAAGAAGTTCTTCAAATATGTCAGCAAAAAAGAAAGCTCAGGAATGGTATGGGCCCATTGCTCAATGGAGTAGGCGAGCTGGTAATGGAAGATGATAGGAAGGCAGAGCAGTGTTTTCACAAAAAATAACATGTGACTGGAAGACTAGCAAAGTTACCATAGATAATAAAGGGGGAGGGATGCAGATCAGATTAAGTAAAGAACATGTCAGTGATCTTCTGACAGATTTGAATGAATTCAAGTCAGCGGGGCCTTTCACTGAAGGGTGCTGACAGAATTATCTGAAGAAATTGCAGAGCCATGGCAATAATATTTGCAAACTCATGGAAGACTGGAGAAAGGCTATCAGAGTGCCTACGATGCTAACAGGGCAGCTGAGGTCAGAACCATAGGACAATTTGCTTGTGCGTGAATATCAAAGAAATGTTAAGTGTACCAGTCTGCATAGACTAAATTACTTGTATGTGCATAGAAAAAAAATGCTAAATGTATTTGTATGCATAGACTACTTTACTCGTGTATTGTTTTCACCTATCTATATCCTGTTGATTGCTATTGCATAACATTGCATATACCCTGTAACTAGTTAACCCAAGATTAAAGTGTGGTTGTTGTTAAGATAAGATCTTTGATGTGTAAACTTCATCAAAACTAATGAAAAATTGTAGCTTTCTGTTACATTAAATTTCTTCTTCAAAGAAACATTGGAAAAGTAAATGAAGAAGAATACTAACTTCATACTAATGTAAGAACAATAGGACAATGGAACAGGCTGCCTCGGGAGGTAGTGGAAGCTCCTTCACTGGAGGTTTTCAAAAAGAGGCTGGATAGACTCATAGACTTTAAGGTCAGAAGAGACCATTGTGATCATGGGCCACCACTTCCTGCAGCTCCCATTGTCCTGGAGTGGTGCACTGCAGCCAGTGGGAGCTATGATCAGCTGAATCTACAGATGTTGAGGTAAGCAAATCGGCCCACCAGGGTGCTTACTCTGGTGGGCTGTTGCCAATAGTTGCCTATCCCTGGCCTAGATGACCCTGGCAGACTCTCCTAGCCCTATGGGTCTATGATTCTATGCCACAAAAACATAGTTCACCTTAGCTGATATTATCTTTCCATGGGACATTCCTCTGAGTGCAGGGGTTTCACCTCAGGTCTGCCCACTGCCCCCCAATTACAGGTCCCAGGGGACATGAGGAAAGGGTTATTCTACTGCAAAACCAGATAAGCCCTTTTTCTATGAGGGGAAGGTGTACTTTAAGCATGAAGGGTCCCTTCTATATGTAGATCAAAGGATGCCATCAATTAGACACAGGTTTTTTCATATAATAACTAATTCTAATGATGCATTGAGTAAAATTGAGATAGAACTAAAGAAATATGAATGCACCTCAGTATTAAATGTCAATAATAGAAAATAAACAACCCTCATTATTAATAATAAAAGATACCTGAAAAAGTCAATATAATTTAAATATTTCCAATTAGCAATGAAATAGCACAGAGTACAAATAACCCCCAGAAATGAGAATATGTCCAAAATCATCCACATACCAACTAATCCAAACCTCTCAAAAAACACATATATAAAAGAAGAAAGAAAACAAAAAAGAAACATCTGGTGGGAAGAGTAGTCATTTACAAAATTAATAAACTGTCAAGTGTATGCTGTCTTTAGTCTTTCAGAAGAAATGTAAAAAGCCAGCTCCTGACAACTTGTGGTCATTAAATATCCCATGGCACTTTTTCTAAAAGATGGAATGATCATTTCAATTTTCTGGCCAAATTCTATCTTGGATACTTACCTTCTGCCTTCTGAAATGTTCCTATTGTAATTGTAATTAAATATATATTTTTTTCTTTCCCTAACACTAATGATAGTATATGTTGTTCAGGAGCTATTGCATTCCTGTCCAGAGGTAGCTCTGTTTCATTGATAGGCTGTTCTCATATTTAGTTCAAGATATTACAACCCTTAGTGCAGGGTTTCTCAAACAGGGGTTGCCACTTTTTTAGGGAAAGCCCCTGACGGTCAGGGCCAGTGTGTTTACCTGCCCTGTCCACAGATCTGGCCGATCGCAGCTCCCACTGGCTGCGGATTGCTGCTCCGGGCCAATGAGAGCGGCTGAAAGCAGCGAGGGCCAAGGAACTTACTAGCCACCGCATTCAGCAGCTCCCATTGGCCTGGAGCAGCGATCCATGGCCAGTGGGAGCCGCGATCGGCCTGACATGTGCACGGTGCAGGTAAACACACCGGCCCGGCCCACCAGGGGTTTTCCCAATGCAAGCAATGACCCCTGTTTGAGAAACTTTGCTTTAATGCGTGTTTAAGGGCTGAAAGGTAAAATCTTTTGCAGAGCCCTTTAGGATTCTTGTGGATGAAAGTTGGTGTGTATATTTTTGCATGTACCAAGGGAAATATTAAACCTTTGAAAGACAATATTACACTGTGTGGGCCCACTGAAGTAAATTGTACTCTTTCAGTTGGTTTCAATGGACTTTGAACCAGGCTCTATGTGGGGGAAAAATAAGATGAATATAAATAAACAAGAGATTTATTATTAATTTCAACAGAATCAGAGTTCAGCCAAAGAGTTTTGGGTTGAGGAAAGTTGAGGGTTCACAACATTAGGCAGAGTTACCTATCCAAACCATATGAGCACTGGTAAGGTGAATTATGAAAAATCAAAGTAAATATTATGTAAATGCAGGTATTTAACCATGAAATAGTAACTGAATGTAATTTAAACATTGATCTGTTGGCAGGAAAAAAATGAATTCTATAATCAACATCTGATGGGACTAACATTTAAATGAGGGGGAAAATTAGCAGGGAAATTTAAAGCAACAACCATTCATTTCCAGTAACAAAAATAAAACTCTTGAAAAAGTTTATTTCAAGTGAAAGCATAAATAAATAAATACAAGTTCAGTTAACAAATGGTCAGAGAAACAGATGATACCCTGTGGGCACAATAAAAAAGAACCAAATAATAACAGAAGAAATCAGATTAATGTATAAACTTTCCCCAAAAGCACTCTCTTGATGCTAGCAATTGAACTGCTTTGTTAAAAACAAAAACATAACTAAGAAACTCATTCAACAGCTGACCCCAATAGAAACAATGGTAAGAAACACAGGAATAACTAAAGCATTAATTCACAACTTATAGGTTATTATAAATCACAACAAAGGGACAGAGAAAATTATAAATGGAAAGATTACATGTCATTCCAAATAATCCATGGACAATGAAAAAAATATGGTGTGCAATAGCTCATTCATCTATTTGTGTACATAGAAAAAGAGGAAACATCTTGAAACAATATATCTCTTGAGTGTTTAAAATAAACCACTGGGATTTAAATTTTATGGAAATGTTCCTAAAATGTAATGTTTCTTACCAAAACAAGAAGGGACAGAGGGAAAACAAAATTGTAGGGGCCCATGGGGCAGAAAATAATGTATGTACAAATATAAAATTATGTTGGACAAAAGCCCTTAGCAGCCCTTCACAATCCCTATCTTTCTGTTTATAGGTATGTCAGGGATACACAGGACCTGGTTGTGCTGAGGATTGGGAGTGGTTTGATGGTGGCTTAGAGTTATGCCAAAAGCATCAAGGATATTTCAATACAGTAACAATTTGCAAATTTGGAATTGAAATAGCTATTTGTTCCCTTTCTTGTCTATTTAGAAATTCCCCTTTCAAATAATAGTTATTAAGAAGCTTGGGCCTTTTGTAATATTACAAAGGTAACTGGTTGTGTGGGTGATTCCACAAGCTGTTCAACTAAATACCTGATCTAGTGAGTGTATATTGATTATATTGACTCTATTCATTACTAAAGAATACCTAATCAATAAATTAAACTTCTGAGTTTGAAAGGTTCTAGTCCCAGAATTAGGCAGAGTAGTGTTAGAATTACTGTTTGGTTGGGAACCTCGATGTGCACGGTTGCAATATTCATACTTAGGAAAAATATTCTGAAATTTCAATAGTTTTATTTGCACAGTTAGTAAAATCAGAAATGTTCCAATCCAAACAAGAATGTAGCAGTAGTACAATATTAATTTGACATCCAGCAGCTTATCATATGCACACTTGCACAATTCCTGTGGAGATATAGAGGTCAGAAGGCAGGTGCTGGTCCACAGGGTTCCTCTTCTGTCTCTGGCATACCCAACAAGACCAGTGGTTTGGCCTACATTGTGTTTGGGCCAATTATAGGCTTTGATGACTGCAATTAACATTCACAAAAATGTTCTGCCCCCTTTGCTAGCTTCCTCACCCTCAAAATGTTGGGATGTCCTTATCCTATGGGTTAGTATATTAATTATCTCAAATCTATTAGCATATATGTCAATTGGCTACTATGGCTACACAGCTGCTGAATAATACTAAAATAGCTAAAATAGCCAACTGGCATCAGCTGACTTCTTGTGGTTACCTATCAGCATTTTATGAAAGATCTCAGCAAAATAAACAAAATAATACCTTGAGAGTCAAGGTCACTGCTGATCAATTTACTTATGCTAATGTAACCCACACACCTTCTGTGTGTGCTGTTCTCTCCCATCCGGTGGAAACAAGGCCACTTACAGAGAGTTAAATGACTTTGCTCTATAGCTTTAGGATGTGCATATGTGCCCGAGTACATACCTTACACTGCTCTCTACTCATCCACGCTGTGTCTCTGCAGTTACACTTGCTATTTTTAGCAGTGTAGCGTCCCACTCTCTTTCCCCTGCTGGAGCCTTTCCCTGCTGTGGGGAAAGACTTCAAGAGTGGGGAAAGGCTGTGGCAGTGAGGAGTCAGCTTGGAAAGGCTGCATCCACCCTGTCACAACATTTCCCCACCACAACTAAAGACTCTGGTAGCAAGGAGCTACTGAAACCTTTTCCCTCTGCCTTCTCCCTGCCAGAGCCTTTCACTGATAAATGTAAGGACACACCACAGCATGGACACAGCTTGCTTTTCACTGCACATACCTCACTCACACTCTGTTGCCAAAGATGTGTTTTGTAGGCATGTCCTGAGTCACTACTGAACCAATGTCCACACATGGCATTAGGATAAACTATACTTTTGGAGGTGTTGGAGATCATTCTCTTCTGTTAAGTCTTATTTGTTCCAATTCAATGCAGCTTTAAACTTATCAAATCCAACTAGTAGAGGATTATCCCTGGTAGGGGACGCCTGCAGTGGTGAAGCACTGCTGCAGTGTTTCATTTGTCACCCTCTTTCCTTAGACCCTTATCTGATGCAAAACTGTCTCCTGGATCAGGGGGGTCTCTACATCCTTTTTCATCCACTCTGTCCAACATTACCTGGAAACCACTGAAAATCCAACCCATTGTCTATCAACTGAAACATATAAAACTAAAAATCTATGCATATGTTCCCATTAAAGTTTCCATGCCAGGTTTCATAAGCTGACGGCTATGGTTATAAGTGATCAACTGTGTGTTGATTTCCCAGAGACATGCATGCAGATGTTTCATTGCCCATTCACTTATTTTACACCGTTTGTTAATTGCATAGAAGTTTACATACCTACACATTCAGTGAGGGAAAAATCCATGAGTCTTTACACAGACAAAAATCTCATAATGTTGCTACCTTTTCAGATTTTTTTTTTAGTGTATTTCTTGAAGTCACTTTTCACCTTATGGGTTTTTATTTTCTTTTTAATGAAAGGGAGTAATACGGTTACATAATTTAAGCCAAAGGTGATACAGTATAATAAGGCTTGGAAAATTGACATTAATGAGGCATGAACTTGACAATTATTAATATTAGTCTCTCTTCCCAATCTCACAGGAGGGTCTGCAAATAAGTTTTTCAATTCTTCAAACTATATGATCTAATATATATAGAACACTGTTTCCATCCTCATCTCTCAATTCCATACTTTGGAGTACTTCTCCTTTTTTTTGCCGCATACGCACAAGCCATGCTAAATCTTGCCACCTCAGCGTGTCAATGAGCTGCCCTTTTATTTCTATCTCCATGGCTAAAATTTTTGTTTCAGCTCCTCCTCATCAAATCCTATATTGAGTAGTGCAACTTTTCCTCTCTGGCCTGCCTGATGCTTTCTCCATTCAGGCCATATCAAATGAGATTGCATTGTGCAAAGGCTAAAATGTGAATAAGGGTAAAACTTGTAATGGCAAAATGTTGAGTTAATATTATGCATTCTGTTCAATCATAATATCGATTTTCCATATAATAGTAAACTGGCTTATTTTCCTCTACATACATTTCTGACTGAATTTTGCTGAGGAAGAGAAAGGAGGTTTAATAATTATGTCTTTAAAGTGAACAATGATCCAAATGCAGAGATATTTCATGCTGTCATCTGAAAAAAAAAGAAGATAGGGAATGTGTTTGATTCACTGTTGGAGAAACTGCAGCATGACAGGCTATTGTATGCATATATGGTGGGAATGCACAAAGATTAAGCAATTTGGGAAACAGAAATATAAATCATTCCTGAAAGAACCTACCACTGAGCCCAGAGGAATAGCTATTGGGTTTGCCAATGATAGGGATGTTTGAGTTAAAAGACTAGTTATATGTTAGTAACAGCAAGATGTACTTGAGCAATGACAAGGACACCAAGGATAAGTAACTACATGAATACATTTTGGGAAGTATTAGCTATGGAGATGTTGACAGATCTGTGAAATAACAAGGCCAGAGACTACTGAGAACTACTACTGTTTATAAACTTTCAGCACGGAAACAACCTAAATCTGAAATTTTAGGGCTAGAATTTACCTAGCAAGGGATAATTTTAGTAGTGCTTGTCTGATGGAGAACATATCCTGCCAGCGCTCCAGGATCTCAGTAGCTCCCTAGTCACACTACAGTGTTCTAGTCATGGTTTACAAAGCCATCAGTAGAATAGGCACCTGTTATCTCAAACTTTCTCTCCTATCCAGCTCATCATGGCAGCCGTGAGTCTCAATACAGAAACAAATAGGCTGGAGGTAAAGCATTTTTAATTGCAAGCCCATTGGTCAGTATGATGGTTGAACAGAGCAAACGCTCCACCCATTCTTCACTCCTGTCCAGCCTTCCCTGCCAAAGAGCTTTAAGAGGAAATTCTTTCCCCTCCATTCATGCTGATGTTCTTTGCATGTAAAAATGGGCAGAGAAATCCTGTCAACCCAGGCTATGGAGGGGCAACAAAGTAACTCCAGAGTGGCTCCTTCAGGTTAATACCTGTTTTCTGTGTCCCTAACAGCGGGCCCTTTATGGCAGTTGGGGAACTCATTGCCATAGTTGTGGAGCTGGACATATTCCCAACTAGATTTCTGCAAAGGCTCCTAACTTGTTCTTTAGAAAGAGCCGTGTCATGCCACTCACAGTTTCTAAAGCTTGTCCCTTCCTGAGGGAATGGTGTGAGGAGTATGAGATTCCATCACTGCCATATAACAATCAAGTTAATCTTGTTCTATGCATCCCTGAACATCCTAATTCAGGAAGGGCATTTCCATGATATATGCCTTGAAGCAACTAGGATCCGAGAGCACGTGAGATGAAGAGTGAGGGAAATTAACCACTGGAATAACTTACAAAGGGTTCTGCTGGACTCTTCAACACTGGAAAATTTGAAATAAAGACTGGATGTTTGTTTTAAAAGGAATTAATTCAGGAAATCCTATGGCCTGTGTTATACTGGAGGTCTGACTAGATAAGCAATGTGGTCCCTTTTAGCTTTATAATCTATAAAGTGGAGCAAAATGGATCAGAGGAATTATTCCTTCCCTTCACTAAAAAGTAATAATTGGGTTGAAAGGGGCTGGAGAATAGATAAAGTAATCCCACTGGCAACCAGTGGTGGGGGAGCCACCTACTAGCAGCAAGAGACCAGGAGAAGGCAGAAGTTCCCTTTCTCCTAAATGCCCAGATTACTATCGGGAGTTCATATGGAAGAATTTCTCTCACACTGGGGCTGGAGGAACTCCCAAGGGCTGTGCAACCTGATTATTGAGAAAATATTTACACATGCCAAAGTGTTGTGGCACTTTTACCTCTCTGAGCAGATGTCAGCTTCACATCAAGGTGTTCTGGGTTTGATGTGTATTTCCCTTGCACTTTTTGTCTTAACAGGTCCATCTACTATGCAGTCAATATATTCAGAAGGACAATTTTTTTTGTTTCTAAGCAGAGCCCTGAGAATACTGTATTTTAATAAATAGCTGGCTATTACAATTTAAAGTAAGGACCAGATCAGTCTGACTTTTGGACTACATAATTCTTTATTTTATTTTATGGAACCCATTTTTTTAACGGTTCTATAGAAGCCAGATGGATTTGTTATTCGTGTTCTAAATTAGGTCTTTAATTTAAAAATGTGCCCAAAGTAGCTATAGATTTTGTTATTCTGTTCTGAGGCAGATGGGGTTAAATTTGTTCCAGGAATCCACAGTATCATTAAGTCTTGGAAGATTTTGGTGAAGACATATATTTTACATCAATGTTTTGACATATACAGAGTAGTAGGCTAATTAATTACAACTGCCATATTTGTTGTGAAAGAAGTTGCGCTGCTAAATTAAAATGTAGAATCTTTAATGTGTCAATTATAATGGGCCTTCCGCACAGAAACAATCTAAAATATTAGGATCACCTACTACTAAAATGTGTTTTTGGTACATTGGCTTTAAATGCCCTTAAATATTTGTGATGTGTGGGCATGTCTACACTACAGACTTAAGTCAAATGATATTAGGTCAACTTACAGCCATTGCAATAATTACTGAGGTGGCTGAGGTTCACACTACCCTCCTCCTGTTGGTGGTGCGCATGTTCACTAGAAGCACTTCCACCAACTGAAGAGGGCAGTGTGGGCAGCTGCCCTCCAGGCTCTTGGCTCCCTGCTCCCAGCCAGGAGTTGGGAACAGCCATCTGGGCTTCTTGCCTGCTTGAACGGGGAGCCAGTTGAGCACAGCCCAGTTGGAAGCAGGGAGCTGGGGTTAGTTAGACCCTTGTTTCCTGGCTTCTTGCCAACTTCAGGGCTCCAGAAATTGACAAGACAGCCAGCAGCCAACGTAATTAGTGCAGAGTCTAGAAAGACACTGCATTGCCCTAACTACACCGACAGAGGCTCTACGTTTCTCATGGAGGTGGAGTTATTATGCTGGTGTAGTAGGGCACTTACATCAATGGGACAAGACTGTACATTGGCATAATTAAGTTGAACTCAGCTGCCTTATGTCGACCAAACACTATAGTGTAGACCCAGCCTATGAAGTAGAGAAGGGGCCAGATTCTCAGATGATATAAACCATGTAGCTCTATTGCTTTCAGTCGATAATTTTCCCAGCCATGTGTTTTGCCCTAAAATTGGACCTTTGCTCAGAATTCTTAGCACATATATTGAAAATTCATAATTGGGTCTGTTTTCTCTTTGTATCTTTAGCTTTACATTTGAAAAAAAATACCACCTAACTTAGGTGCTGTTGAAAATTTTACCTAATGTGTGAACACATACATTTATGTGTACACCCACACAATCTGTATATTAACTAGTTTTATCATGTTTGCTTTAAAGCAGTCATTTTCCTGTGGGGCATCATCTGATAAGGGCTTTCCTTTTCACTGTAATGTGGTGAGTTTGTGAGCAGTGCAGCGTTCATTATTAATTCATGACATGCTCTAAGACATGTCGGTGCAGCACATCATTTATAATTAATAAAATAGCCACTCCAAACACAAGCAGACTAGCATCACTGAGCTCAACAAGAAGACAACTTCTTTTTTTATTTTATTTTAAAGAGATATAGACAAGTGAGAACACAAGACCCCACTCTACTTCTATGCGGCTCTGTCGACAAACATGATATATGCACATTCAAGCCTTCTACACCTGTGGTTAACAACCATCTTATTAATCACTCAGAAGATGTAGTTCTCCAAGTTTGTCCCTCATAAGGATGGGCTAGGAATAAAGAAAACAAAAAGATGGAAATGTGAACAGCTTCTCTTAGCTCAAACTCCTTTTTTAAATCCAATTACCCTGCTCTCATTCAGTCATGTTCTGAGAAATAGCTGTTGGTATTGGTATCAACAGGCATTTTTATTTTGCACTTAGTGACCTTTCTTTAGTTAAATAGCTAATGTGTTTGTTTCATTGGTGTATGGAATTCTCTAATGGTTCATGAAAAAAATACATAGAAAAAATCATAAAGCCCTTACCAATTTTTACTCACTTCTCACTCAGGCAAAACAAGCATTACAGTAAATAAGTTTTGCTTGAGTAAAGCATCAGTTAACATGGGCAACGGCTCCAGGATTTGAAGCAAGGAAATTAGCATTACTCCAAGTATCTGAAGTCACCCACTGATAATTTGCATAAAGGTGGAATAGAGCCTGGAAGGGAATGCCTTCTTATAATCATGGGATATATTTCAAATGTGTTATCATCAGTAAATCTAGATACAGTCAAAGGAACCAGGCACATCCATGAGCAGTGCTCTGCAGAAGATCATGTTATTCAGTGCAGCCCAGGTCAGTTCCTCACACACCAACCCTGGAGGGATGGGTGTGGCACATAGACAGTGGTGGGCAGCTATGAAGATAATCCTACCCAGTCCCCACTGAGTGGAAGAATATGGTTGTAACCTATAAGTCCTAATATTTACACTGTTTAAGCAAATATTCTGGCTAGACATGTAACCAATTGTACATGATTTCTTGGCCAGTGGCAGAAATTCATATGGATAGTTCTATTAAGATTTACAACTATTTAATAGTTTCAGTAGAGTTTAAGGCCAGAAGGGACCATTACATCACAAAGTCTGACCTCTGGTCTATCACAGGTGCACCTTTTGGGTATTCAACCCAGACAAGAGAGATTGTCACCGCCTGCACTGTAACCCTGGGTGCCTTAAAAGTTCTGCTGTGGTTCACACCCTGGACACCGACAGCCAGCAGACAAGCATGCAGTGCTGAGTGCTGGGAAGCCCTGGCTCCTCACTCTCAGCAGTTTTTGTGCTCCAGCATCATCCTGTTGTGCCTCAGTTTCCCTGCTCTCAATTAATGCTGCCCCACAGTTTTCCTAGCTGTGCCAGAGTCTGATCATTCCCAGTAATCTTTCTTGCTATCAGTGGAACGCTGACTCACAGTCATTTACCTAGCAGTGTAGGGTCCCATTCCACATAGCAGATCCTGGGTCACACCCTCTTTTAGCTGTACTTCAGACACATTCAATGCTGGCTCAGTTTCTCCAGTGAGGGTTTACCCCCTCCACCACTGAATCTGGCTATACCAAGCTTGTACCTGAGCCCTGGGGCTCAACTCTGTCACATCATTACAGAAAACACCACACCCAGATGAAGAACATTCAGTGTTCTCACAGTCAGAATGCCAGAACTACCTTTAGTGTCTATAATAACTGAGGCTACAAGCAGAATGATGATGTTCATCATAAGCACATCTGGTTGTCTGATCAGGTACGCCATTACATCCTTCCTCTTGGGCCCATGGGTGTGACTTGCCCCTTCTTTTTCTGTTTGAGCTGCCTGCATTTGTCCTGGTCAGCAAACTTCTGTTATTCTCGCTCTGCCTCCTTGCTCTGCCTCCTGGCCTCCAGCTCTATCCACCTCTCCTCCACTAACTGTCTTTTCCACTCTGGGCTCCACAGCACCGGTGCTCTTGCCATGACCTCTGCCTCTGCTGGATTGTCTAGGGAGCCAGCAGTTTGGTCTCCTGCATGCCCTGTAGGAGGAAAAGGGACCTCTTCTGATCCCACGTTGGGAACAGGTGCCCCATCCTGCCTCAGGACATATGAGTGCAGCTTGGTCACTGGCTCTGATCATTCTGATCAGCTGCTGCCAGACCTCATTGGAAACTCAGTTTTTCTATCTGTTTCTTGGTAAGCTTAGCATCAGCCTCTTTGCTCCTCCTACCTTTTCTGCTGCTTACTCATCTTTCCACTTCTCTTTGTTCTATCTTTCTTGCCTGAAATAAACAAAGAAAAATAATAAAATGGTACTCTTTCTTTGACCGTTACCAGCCTGTTCACTTGAGAATCACATAAAGCTATTATACCAGTGTGTGAAATGTAAGCCAGTTAAAATAGCAAGCAATGTGTAAATCCTGCCAACTATGCCAAAATGATGCTTCGGGTCTCAATCCAGACCAATAAGGGGCTGTGTCACTGCCTGCCCTGCAGCTCTGGGTACCCTAAATGCTATGCTGCTGTGACTCACATCCTAGAAGCTAGATGCTAACTGACAAGCATGCTGGTCACAACCTGGCTTCCACTGTCCCCTTACTTTTTTGCAGGGTGACTCCAACACCTCCTAGTCCCAAATTCCCTCAAAATTGTCTGCCCTGTAGCATCAAGCCCTTTTCTGGAACACTCACAGAAGTTAATACACTGCCGCCTGTTAGCTTAACTGGGGTTAATATACACTTCCCGTCAATCAACACACTGAAATGGTTTACAGTAAAAGGAAAACAAGTTTATCTAACAAAAGGGCAAAGAATTAAGTGACACCAAGCATAAAGAATAAAGATAGAAAGGGTTAAAAGCAAACAGAAGTAAAAATATGCTTCTAAGACTGAAACTGGATATAACAAACTAGACCAGTGCTGGGGAACCTGGCGACTGTGAGACAGTTTATTTACATTGACTGTCCACAGGCACAGCTGCCCACAGCTCACAGTAACCACTGTTCGCTGTTCCCAGCCAATGGGAGTTGCGGCAGTGTGTTAGGCCTGACAAGAGTTGCTGATACAGTGTAGTAAACTACCAGTGGGCCCCTGTGTCACACCATGCCATTATATTTAAGCCAGATATCCCTGTATTAAGCCCAAAGTCTTTAGTTAGACAAAGAATTTCAGTTTTCAAGAGAAGAAACTGTGTGCCACAGGCAAAAAACAGGGGACACTGAGGTGCCATCAATGCCTGAGGCCCCTGCAATGGTAGGGAACTGATTAGAGGAGATATGCCCAGATAATCCCAGCAGCACAATCATGCCTCATTCTGAAGGCAAAAAAATAACCAAATCCTTGCCAATCTGACCCAGGAGAAAACTGTGGCTTTACAAGTGATTGATTTGCCTTGGCATTAAAGTCCAGCAGTAATTTGTTAGAGTTTGACTGCCATCATTTATCTGCCAGTAGTTAATCTAGATCCTTATTCAGCAAAAACACTTAAACACGTATTTAATTTAGGTATGTGCTGAATTCCTATTTATTTCAATTAACTGAGAATCAAACTAATCTTAGAACAATTGTAAAGATTTTCTTTTCTTTCTTCCACCAATGACAGGCAGCTTGTGTTTCATGTAACATTCACCATCTATTTTTGTACATTCTTTTTAATGTTATTAGTATGGGATTTGTTGATGTAATGCTATTAGTTTAACATGACAGTGGGAGTGTTACAGAGCAGGGGTCCAGTCTTCACAGGTACTGAGCGCTGTGCAGAATTGAGCCTTACAAGACCAGGTGTGGGTAGGTATTTATTAGTGTGTTCCAGTAAGGTAAGTGTTGCACATAAAAAATAATCTCACTATCTGGAATTTATTCATATATTCTAAATCTTTCTTTCTGTAAACTGAACTGAGAGTTTCTGTCTGGAAATTAATTTGTTCTAAAACAATTGGATTTGGGGGCTGTTTTCATTAAATAAGTGAACCATGACATTCCTACATTGCCTTAAGAGTGCTTTGCAAAAATTCTACTTGCCAGTTGCCCCTGGCAAGTATTTTTATTTAGCTTTTATTTATTATTATTTATGACAGCAAGTTATCATTAGTGTATTCTTTAACTGAATCATGATAAAGATGATTTTGTGCCTAGACTGGTAAACTTTCTATGTTGCAAGGCTGGGTTAAAGATAGCTATAAAGTATAACATTTCTGTTTACAATACCCTAAAGGCAGGCATTATGCTCAAGATAAAAATAAGCTACTAAATCATTATTTGGGATATTTCTCAAACAAAAAATCTTGCCTTCAGAAATGTAGATTTTATGCACAGTACATTTTTACAAATGGCAGTATGTCTGTTTCATTCATAGAGTTATTCTCCTTTGGAGGGCCAGGTTGATGGGTGGTGCAAATCAAGAAAGCTCCATTGATTTAAATGAGCTAAAGCCCTGGTCCTCTAAATTTTAAATTCTTCTGCTTCTTCTTCCTTCTCCCTTTTTCAGACATAATTTTCTCTATAAAGATACGTCATCATATTTCTATAACTGACTCAAATTTCTGCCTACCCTTCAAACCAAACCCCATATTGCACCCAAACATCTGGCCACTCCTCATCTTGATTTTTTTTTTAAAGGTTTAAAGCACTTCGTAAACTTTCAACAAAATTTGCACCTGTATATTTCTTCGTTTTTGTAGAAATGCTACATAAAATACACTGTGTGGTCTAGACTGTGCCCTGTCCAGTGGGTTGAGGTTTGGGGGTGGGCGAGAGGAAGGCACGAAGACCCTTACTTCCCCTATGCAGAACAAATTGCAGTCACAGAACCTTAATTTGGGGGAGGCACTGGGACTGATCGCGCTTTTGGGTCCTAACGGTTTAAACTATCCCAAAGAAAGTAAAGTTACAGAGTCTTGGACCCACCTAGCTTCAGCACTGGCCCACAAGACTGGCTGGGCACAAAAGATGATTGTCCGCTGAATGTTCTGCTGTGTTTGCGCACTGGCCTCTTGTTTCAGATGTGTGTTTGAATCCTTTTGTCTGCAAGAAACAGAGAGAATTGTAGCCTATGATGTAAATTGCAATGTCTTATGTGACTGAATAGTCCAACCTGAGATTTGCATGATCTTTGGCAGTTGTAGCAAATGTATGTATTTTGGGTGGGAGTTGCTTGCTTCCTATGAGTTCTTTCCTCTTCAAGATGTAAAAGCCAGCTCTCGACATGGACTTTGATGCCCTGATGGAGATAATTGTGTCATTTGTAACAATCACTTGCCAAAGTTGCCCATTGGTCAGGATGAATTCCAAAGTCCTTCATGCCTTGCTTGCATGTGTCCTTATAGCAAAGCTTGGGACATCCTGTTGTTCTTGTTACCTCTGATGGCTTCCCATATAGCATGTCCTTGGGTATGCATCCATCTTCCAGCCTACTCAAATGGCCCAGCCAGCACAGTCATATTTTCTTGAGCAGCGCTGTCACACTTCGTAAATTTCACCTTTGAAGAATCTCTGTGTTGCTGATTATCTTGCCATTTGATGTTGAGTATGCAGCATAAACAGCATAGGTGGAAACTATTTAACCTTATTCCAGAATGAGAGAGAAGAAAGCTCATGAGTTAGAGCTCTGTCCCACGACAACTTTTACCCCAGTTACTGGCCTGCTTAGCTCTAAGTATTATATCTAAAAACAAGGTGGTTCATAACCATGCTCAGAGAACTTGACCACTGATGTTAACAAGCAGGAAGAACCAAACTTAAACTGGGAATGTCACATCCTTAAGAAGCCTCCTTCAATTTTATGCCTCTGTGCTGTTTTTGAACATTTCTGGAAGCATTATTTGAAGGAGAAATTAACATATACAAATTATGGATAAATTCATTTTACCCATTTGCCACCAATATGTGGTGGTAGTAATTTTAGGAATTACGTTATAAACTCTTTGGAGCAGGCACCATCTTTTCTACTCTCTATTTGTGGGCTAGCACAATGAGGTCCAAGTTGCTATTGCAATACAAATTAATAATACTAAAGCACGATGGCTTTACTGGCTTAAGTAACTATGTTAGAATGGTTATTTGGGGAGGCCTTGGGGGTTTATCATAGACACCAGAAATAAAAAAGTATTTCATATTGGCATACTTCTAATGAAATGTAATTAGGGCTAATGAGTAGGATTTTATGTGTGATGTTACTTTACATCAGATATTTCCAAACCCACAACACTGGTTTCTCAATAAGCCAGCAATTGATTAGTTCAGAGGATTAGTTCTGAGTCATTTGCTTCCAATGTATCTGTGTTCTAATTGCCAGTGTGTGACAGCATAATAGTTTGATGTAAAGTTATATGCGGAGGGGGCTCCAGAGTTCCCTTTAACAGGGGTGTGGACAATCAGAAAAGAATACTCTGGTGAGGCAGCGGCATAAAGGAGAATTATTTAGAGATGAGAGAAATTTATAACATCCAAATTAGCTAGTTACCCAACTGTTCAGTTACTTATGCAAAGAAAAGGGAGAACAACAGTTGTAGGAGGGAAGAACAGGGTATAAGAGGATAATACTGTGAAGAACTCTAATCATTAGTAATATGTATTCTACAATATGCTCATGGAGAAAGGCTGCCAGCAAGTGCCAGCTTCTTTCCAGAAAGAATTTGGCTTCAAATGGTTGATGAATGGGAAGAAGAGTGAAAGAGAAGGGATCAGCACAAAGGCACAGTGATAGAAAGACAGAGTACAATCTTTGGGAACTTACATTTGAGGGACAACACAGAAGATAAAACCTTTTCCCTACCAGAATGTCTGTATGTCTCTGTCTCTGCTTTTGAATAATTTCATGTGTTGTAACTTGCACGTTAGTACTCCATTGTACATTATGAATGGCTTAGGCTGATCTGAAATAAACAAGAAGATGATAAAGAGGCAGAGCAAACAAAGGGAGAGAAGATAAATAGAAATCAAGGGCAGAGAAAGAGAAAATGCAAAAAGGAAAAGTGAACTGAGCATCCATGCAGAAAACAAACACAGAGCACATTTAAGCAAATGATCTCAGAAAAAAAGGGAGGAAAGGAAATCCTAGTGAGACAGAAGCCTGGAGAAAGAAAAAAACATAACATGAATAAACAAAACCAAGAGAAAATCTAGAAGGACAGACAGAGAGCAGTAAAATGGTGGATAATAAATAAGAAAGTTCACAAAAGGCTTGAGAAATATATATTGTGTTATTTACAGAAAAAAATAATGTAATTTTAAAGATACTTTTCATGTTATGGTGAGGCAAATGTTTTCATTTGTCCCAGACTAACCGGGATTGTAAAATGCAGTGACCTGGTTCCTGAAGTTCAGTATCACAGGAATATTTGAGTTCTTCTACTCGGGTCATTCAGAAGGCACCAGGTAAGATAAATAGTAAATTATTCTCAACACCTCTTTAAGAAGTCCAGAGTGGCACTGAAGGGTGAGACTGGGGGAGCATGGAAACACTGATCAATAATATAGGTTTATTTCTGCCTGCATTAAACCAGCACCCCAGATAACTAGACAAATACTGTTTTTTCAGTTTTGAATATTTTTCCAAATGAAAAAGCCATAAAATGCAGTTCTCTAGTATTCAGGAGATTACATTGTTTGTTATTCTTAAGTCTTTGTGCAACTGCTGAGTATTGGTGAATGTGTTTGCAAATCCTGAAGGTTTCACAAATGCTAGCACAAATGAATTTTTTGCCTAAAAACCTTATCAACAGCACATGAATTGTTTGCTGTTCATTATTTGCTATCCAACATTTGTCACTTATTTGGTTGTATACTACAACTATGAGCACCATTATAACAACTGAAATGGACAGATGCTGTAGTGTAAATAAGTTAAGTCCTTCAATTAAGAGTGGAAATAATACCACAGTGATATAGATGATTGATCACACATCATTAATATTGAATAGTGAATAGTCTAAATAAAGTTTCAAAAGCATCCTATTTCCTAAGCTGAAAGTTGGCCAATACTTACAAATAATGATGACATTCACAGAAATCAGGACTGGCTAAGAGCCTATGTCAAATCCTACTCAAATCAATAGAAAGATGTCAATCTAATTCAATTATATTTTGGATCAGGCCTCCTAATATAAAACTGATATTATTTACAAGTATTCCGACCAGCTCTAGTGCATTCTCATACATGTCTAATCACATTTTTGTGCTTACAGGTGAAAAAAGTGTAATAGTCACATGTCCTCCCAAAGGTTCCTTTTAACATCACTCCAAACACAGCATCTCCTTCCCATCCCTTGGCTGTTTACTTGAGATTTGAAAGGAAAGAGTGTGCTGTGCTGCCAGAAAGAATCTTCGCACTGCCCATAGCTTTTAAAATTAAAGAGAGCGCATATCTCAATGCCTACAGACCTAAAGAAATATAAGTTTAATGACGCCATTATGAGCATCTAATATTGGTGAATTTATGTCAGAGCACCAGACTGTCTGAATGTGGCTAGATGAATCTTGGTGAAATGTTCATTGTCTGTCACTGAAAACTGTTCACTGTTTTTGATCTTTTCATATTCAGAAACAAACAGGAATTGCAGTTCATTTTCTTTCAGTCAAATTTGTAGTGCTCTGTGTTGTCTAGTACTGTAGGCACTGCAAAACATTTCATCTTCTTTCTGAAGAGCCTGAGATCTAATTGAACTCCATACAAAAAAAATGAAAAGGTCTTGCACTAGACTTTATAGAACTCTTATGCTGATTAGATTCCAATTCAAGATCTGTGATGAATGTTTTCCTTTTGATTTGTACGCTGAAAACATATTCAGACTCCGAGTGACATCTAAGAGGCCAAGTGATTTTGCTAAATAGTGTCAACAAGTTTCCTTTAAGGCCTCGGAAAAATGTGACAGAAGTGGGCGGGATTAATCCTTAAGTGTCAGTAACAACTCTTGATGTTTTGTATATTATATATTTAAAGTACATTGACCAACAGGGATGCACACAATTACAGCAATTACCAAAAAGATGTAAAAAACAAAACACTGGACCTGTAGTATCAGACAATCTTTGGATGACCTCTCAGTTGTTGTTTTTTTAAAACTAGGTGTACATATAGTGTCTTGAGGAGTTAACCTATGAATTATAGTAGTACAAAAATAAATAATAAATCTCACCATATTTGCTCCCATCCTTTTTTAAAAAGACTTGGTGATCCATGAAGCATTTCTTGAACTTCATTAAGCTATTTGTGAATTTCTTAGAAGCAGCTCTCATCAAATAAAAATGACCTCATTTTCATAGAAATGAACTCATCCTGCCAGCCTCCTGAGGTTTTTTTGATTTCAGAAGAAGCTGCTATTACAAAACAAACTCCTGCAACTACTTCTGAAACTTTTATTCAGATTTTCTTTTGAAGTTGATCACACTATTAGGGTTCATCAGTGTCTTTGAGTTGGCTTCAAAGTCATTGGCTTTTGTCCAGTTTTCAATCATGTGATTACAGTAGACAGTGGTAGAAAGAAAAAAATGCATTTTTTAAATAATTGATGGAACTGTTAATTTCTCAGAAACCTGACTAAGGAGTTGTGCCAATAATTTTGCTTGAATGGAACTCTTTGACAAATCAGAAGAAAGTAGTAGAAACTGATTGTAGCAGACCAATTAATTGGTGAAAGAAAAATACTGTTTGGACTAGTTTCAAATTATATACAGTTGTGATAACTATCATGTAGTATTTCAAATATCCACTGACATCTGCATGGAAGTTATTAAAGACAGGGAAATTAATGACAGAATGAAATTAATATCTGTCTACTATTCTTTGCACCACTGATGCAATGGTCAAATTGGACTGAAGTCAGAATAGGATTTTGCACAGACTTGCTATCCTGGGATTACTCTTCATGAAAACATATGTTTTCCTCAGTTGTAAAAGATTGGACATCGGCACTAATTAAAGGGATTGGGACTCACAGCATTAACCATGGACAATAGTCTCTCTAGAGTTAAGCTTAAAACTTGCCTTCCATTATAAATCCAATGTTGATAGAAACCTCTTTCTCGCTACCTGAGATTTTGCTCATGTGAATGTATGCCAGGATTGAATTTTTTTTCTGAAAATTGAATTGAGACATTTTGGAGAAGGAGGGTTTGATAAGTGCTTCAAGATATCCTTTAGCGTCTGACATCTTGAATCCACTATTTTTGTAGTTTACCTGGGAAGATGAAAAACTTTAGTGTATGTGGATTTGTACACATATTTCTGTCTGCAAAATCCACCCCGTCCTTACCCTAAAATGTTTTTGTAGGCCCAGGCTCAATAGCCAAATATCTATGCTAAATCTTACAGGTGGATAGTACATTTGTATTTGAAATCCTCTAATACATCTCAAATGTGGTCATTTTGAATGAGGAGATGTAAAATGTTGCCTTGGTTCCTGTGACAATGCAAGGATCTTAAACAAGGAAAGCACAGTTTGCTGTGGTAAAGTCAAGATGGGTGCATTTCAATTTATCAACAAGAATAATGTGCTTCAGTTGCATCACTTGTTCATTTTTAGTAATTAAACACACTACAGAGGTACATTTGGGTTGTCTCATGTTTTGGTGGTGACCTGGATTTGGTAAGACCAGGAACCTCATTCAAACCCCATGGAAGGAAAAGGATGTCTTTACAGTCTTTTCTTTGACTTCACTGGGTCATGGATCAAGCCCCAGCAGGGTTAGAAGAACAATTTGGAGCAGAGAACAGCAGAGTGAGCTTGTCTCTCACACAAACAGAAGTTGATCTTGAAATAAAGTATCATAGGATAAGAGAGAAGGCCTTAGTTAAAAGATAGGAAACAAAGGGTAGGAATAAATGATTATTTTTCAGAATGGAGAGAGGTAAATAGTGGTGTCCCCAAGTTTCTGTACTGGGACCAGTACTGTTCAATATATTCATATAAGAGTGAGGTGGCAAAATTTGCAGATGATACAAAATTACTCAAGAGAGTGAAGTCCAAAACTGTGAAGAGTTACAAAGGGATCTCACAAAAGTGGGTGACTGAGCAACAAATTGGCAGATGAAATTCAATATTGATAAAGGCTAAGTACATTGGAAAACATATTCACAACTATACATAAAATGATAGGGTCTAAATTAGCTGTTATCACTCAAGAAAGATCTTGGAGTCATTGTGGATAGTTCTCTGAAAACCTCTACACAGTGTGCAGTGACAGTCAAAAAAAGCCAACAGAATGTTGGGAAACTTTAGGAAAGAGATAGATAATAAGCAAAAAATATTATATTTCCTCTATATCAATCCATGGTACACCCACAGCTTTAATACTGCTTGCAGATCTGGTCATCCCATCTCAAAAAAGATATATTGGAATTGGAAAAAGTATAGAAAAGGGCAACACAAATGATTAGGGGTATGGAACAGCTTTCATATTAGGAGAGATTAATAAGACTGGGACTTTTTAGATTGGAAAAGAGACCGCTAAGGGGGAATGTGATAGAGATCTACAAAATCATGACTGGTGTGGGGAAAGTAAATAAGGAAATGTTATTTATTCCTTCTCATAACACAAAAATTAGAGGTCACCAAGTGAAATTAATAGGCAGCAGGTTTAAAACAAACAAAAGAAAGTATTTATTCACACAACACACAGTCAACCTGTGGAACTCTTTGCCAGAGGATATTGTGAAGGTCAAATGAATAATGGGGTTCAAAAAAGAACCAGGTAAGTTAATGGAGAATAGGTCCACTGTTGGAAGACAGGATACTGGAGTGGATGGACCATTGGTCTGACCCAGTATAGCCATTCTTATGTTCTTATAATACAATACAAGATATTGTCACAAGCCCAAGGACTCCCTCTCTCAGGGGGTCCCATGGGGAGGCAAATTAGTATTGTATGTTGCTAACTCAATTGCAAAGATCGCAAGGCATTTCGGGGAAGAGTCAAAGGTGTATAAGAGTGGAGTGGAGAATTCCTTTGCAGGTTGCAAGAGGCCAAAATGGGGAGGAAGGAAGAGATCAAAGAATGGGTTAACTCAACACTTCAGCTAGCTCTGTCTAAAGATAAAACACTGCTCCAGGTCCAAGGTCCTGGGCTCAGAAAAAAGTCTGCAGTTGCCCAACCGTAAAGAGAAAAGAACTAAGTAAAGCAGGGTTGCAGCAATTGTGGTAAAAACAGCGAGAGCAAATAAAACAGCGAAGGCCAATGGGGGGAAAACAAAGTCTCTGAAGCCAGTGTGTTTTGAGAACATCAAGGAGACCACAGTGAGCTGGTTTGGACTAGTACAAAGAGCACCAGGAACAGAGGTCCCTAAAACAAAAACACCGCCCCAAAATCCCAGGATTTAAAAACCCTCCTGAGAGCAAAAGCAAGTTGGAGATCACAGCGGACCCTAAACAACCTGTGCACAGGAGAAGAACTCCCGTCCACTCCTTCCTCTTATGTTACACCCAGGCTTCGCCAACCTTGGGTCATGCATGTGTGAGTATGAAAGTGGGTTAAGGCTGGGGTACTAACGCTTTCTTGGTTCCTATGAGTGATGTGCGAGCAGTCCCAACATTCACCACTGTTATTTTATTAATAAAGCTTTAAAACTTAAACACTTGGTGTGCTCCGTCATCTCCTCCGTTAAAGATCCCGTGGCCTCAGCCTAATCACCTATCGCCCCAGGTAGATTGGTAACAAAAATCTGTCACAATATTATCTCATCCACCTTGTCTCTCTAATATGCTGGCTCTAATACGGCTATAAAAACACTGCATACAATCCTGCTGCTTTCAGTCTTGCTAGGCCCAGAAGAGAGTTGCAAAGGAAAAAGAGTCCAAGAGGCATGAAAAATCTTCCTCTTTTACAGGATGGTCATATTTCACCTTCAAGAGCCATTTGTATTCCAGGGTCCACATCCAAAGAGGATCCCCTCCAAATATCACCCACACTTGTCCAGTACCAAGACAAAACATTTCCATAGTACAAGTTACACAAAAACACTCCATATAAATAAACATAAAATGATAAGAACTTTAGAGTGGGAACCAAAATTACGCATAGGGTTGTATGGTGGGACTTATTAAAATAGTGAGCTTTATCAGCAAAAGTGCACTGCTAAAAGCACTTGGAGTCAGGCAGGCAAGCCAGCAACACCTATATGTACATTCCTCAGCAACAAGTGTTTAATGTTACTCCAAAGGCTCCAGTAACTTTTCAAAGAGTGATTTGAAGGTATTGAAGGTATTGAATGTTACCTAGGTGACATATTGGTATGGGGAAAGGCTCAAGAGTGTTCTAGAGAGGTGTCATGAAAGGAACTTTTGACTGAACCACAGCAAATGCAAATTGACTCTGACAGATATAATGTTTGGGGCATCACTTGATGAAAGGTCTAAAATCTGACAACTCAAAAATTTTCTGCAATAACTGAAATGGCCACACTGACCTGCAAGACAGATTTGCAAACATTTCTTGGAGTGGTTACATACCTTTGGAAATGTATCCTGCGTGTGTGAACTGTAACAACTCAGAGGCGATCCATGTTTGTTGTTCTTATAAAGAGGAAATAAGTGTGGAAGATGGATTTGTCTTTAAAAGTTATAGAATCATAGTACTGGAAAGTCTCAGAAAACAGACTATGTCTATTATTTAGTAAAGTCATCTTAGAGCAGAACTATGTAAAAGGCGAGCTCAAGATGCTGTATATTAGACAAATGTGCAAGGCCTTTATAAACACTGGATAACGGAGGGACTGTTTGATTTATCAAAAAGGAGCATGGAAACCTCCAAAGACAACTGACCAAGATGCTGCTCCAAGATCTTATCTTGTTGAGACAGAGGAAAGAGATGTTTATAGAAGAAACAGAATGGATCTGATGAGCACTAAAATAATTGTGCTTGAGAGGAATATAAATATAGAACAAAAAGAAACTGTGTCAACATCCAACTCAGAAATGTAAGCAATACCAGACCAGCCTTCTGAATCTGCTGAGTCTCAAGTGGCCAGTTTGAATATGGAGAGGGGAGGAGAAGGACGGACATAGATACTCCTGTTACAACCTCTAAAGGCAGAGTGATAAGAAAACCTGCCAAATACAGAGACTAATTGTTCTAAACTCTTTAAGGATTCAGATAAGAGTTATGGAAGCTGAATTAAGTTGATACAATATAACTGAATTTCAACCTTAATACTTAACTGTATCTGTTTTTTTTAAAAAAAGATGTTGGTATGAATCATAAGGCTGGTTTTAAGGACTATGTAATCGCTGTTGCCAACTTGCTATTATAACTTGTTGCTTGAGACCTGTACAGATAAGTGTTTCTGGCTTACCTGCTTGGTTCCAAATGCCTTAACAATATGTTTCTGCTGATAAGACTCACTCATTAATAACTCTCCCTCCTAACACTATGGGTAACTTTGGTTCCTACTCCAGAGTTCCTACTATCATTACATCTTTCTTTAAAAAAGAAAAAAAAGATATACAATATAACTGAATTTCAATTTTTACTTAACTGTATCAACTTAATTTAGCATACATAACTCTAATCTGAATCCTTAAAGAATTTAGAACAATTTCTCTCTGTATCTAGCAGGTTTTCTGATCCCTTTGTCTTTAGAGATAGTATCAGGGATATCAGTGTCCTTCAATCCCCTCCTCACGCTGCTTCATATTCAAACTAACCTCTTGAGACTCAACTTATGTTCTTCTCTAATCTTTACTAGCCTGTTTTTTTATATATATATATCATAAAGCATCCCTTAGAATTCCTTTGGCATGCCTTGGATCTGTGTTTCAAAACCCACTCTCTCATCTTCCCAGAATTCAATCTGAAACTTCAATTTTTGGTTTTGTTTTAGCCGCCCCAGTTTTTCTTTCTGAGTAAGCAGCTTGGCATCTTCTACTAAAGCACATTCACCCTGGCCTGATGTGTCCTATTTCCCCACATCTGAAACACTCAGGCTGTCTCCTACTGCTTTGTATCCAAACCTTTCAATAATCATACTGCCAAGTGGAACACTTATATTTTGGCTTCCAGGATTTCCATAGTCTATGTTCTTAGTAGGGCAATATCTTCTAATGTGACTCATCTCCACACAACAAGAGTATACACCCTGAGAGCTCCCTGCATTGATGCCTTTTTGAGCTGTAGTAAGAGGCAAGGTTCTACCTAGATGCTTCTGTTTTCTTCTGTGCTCTGTGCAGCTGAGCTAATCACAGTTCACGCAGAAGCAAATTCTTTTTTATATGTCTCCTGCACCCACAGGCAAAACATTCCCTTCTTTAGGCCTCACAATCTTTTAGCCCCTCTTACTGCTTATTCATGTACCCCACCATTTTTTTCTGTCTGCAGGATCTCCAGAAGGTGGTGCTGCTGCTCCTCAAACACAATCATGTTTGTAGCTCCAGTTGGACCTTCTACTTCTGTCATCTGTCCAACTCCAGAAACTGGAATGGGAACTCCTGCAATTGCTACTATCCTTCTGTGCACCAACTTGGGAAGGTAGACCTTACTTCTGCAGAGGCTTCCTCAGACTTTAGCTCCACAGATTCCTGGACATCCAAAGTGGGTGGAGTGTCCGTCAAACCCAGGCTTCAACATTCTTTTTTCCTGTAGCACTGTGGCAAGGTGAGACTCCCTGGTGCAGCACTTCCTGCTGGCTGTCCAGGGAATTAGCTCTTTTCCAGCTCCGGAGTACCCTCTGCCAGCTGATATCTTGCCTGCCACTGGCTCCCATGTCCCTCCCATACCCCGGTGCCCTTTGTCCAGGGGTTCTGCCCTCTGCAGTACCCCTCACTCTAGGTCTCCCCTCCCAGGGGAGCCCCCCAACCCCCTATCCCTACCTTGCCTCAGTGATTACTGCCAGTCTCCATTTAGCCCCCATTCACTGGGACAGACTGCAGTCTGTAAATCACTCCTCATCAGCAAGGGGGGTTGGACCAGGTGCCTCTGCCTATTCCTGGGCTGCCCTTCTGCAGCCTTAGTACCCTTTTACCCCTTAGCTCAGCCTGCAGCCTGGGTCTTAGCTAGGCTGGAGCTCCCTATCTCTCTCTGACCTTCCCCAGCACTGCTCCACCCTAGATACCCTCCTCAGCTTCCCAGGCAGCCAGGTCCTTCTCTCTCACAAAGCTACAGAGAGAATCCTCTTAGTCTCTGCCCCTTATAGGGCCAGCTGTGGCCTGATTGCATAGGCTACAGCTGTGGCTGCTTTCCCAATCAGCCCAGCTTTTCCTCCACAGCCCTCTCTCAGGGCTGTTTTAAGCCCTCTTTACTGGAGTGAGGCAGCTGCCCCACTACAAGCACAAACATTCCTCGTCACTCTGCTCTTGTATCAGGGGTGAATCAAAGCACTTGCATTCTCCACCATGTGTGATAATACAGGGCTTCTTCTCAGCCACCCAATGACTCGCTGTCATGCCCACAAGTCTCTTCCAGGCAGTTTTATTGTTGAGTTTAACCAACAAATATAACAGCTCCTCAGCTCACCTTTCACAACCTACTTCTCCTGCCAGGGGATTCTGGCAATCCTGCAACTTCCTTAACCTCTCTCAGCCTCACCTTACCCTGTAGCTATGTTCCTCCTGAAACTACCCTTTATCTTTTATAGGCCAGATGCAGCCCTGCTCCCTTAACTAGGGCAACTGGGAGCACCTGCTCTGGGACAGGGCCACTGGACCTATGTCAGTTATAGAGCCAGCCACCACATGACAGAGATATTGCACTGGCTTTTGATGGCCTCACTGAAAGTAGCCTGGAATACAATCCTTCATCTCTGGTTCTAATCACAAACATTTTCTGTAGAAACTTCCCTATCCCTTCAAGCAGCTGCATTTTTAGACCAGTTAAGACTCTCCAAAATGCCTTCTTCCACCTCAGGCAGGGGGATGAATATTCCTTCTGTTTGCACATATATCCATCCATAGCTAAATGCAAGAACATATTTGCTGGGAGTGCAGTGGGTGATACAACCCAGATCACTATGGCACAATATGAAAGTACAGGAAATCCAAACTCATTTTGCATTTTGCCATTTAATATTTTACATTCACCTCTACAACCTTAGAGCTCTGACAGGCTCATTTCAGGCTTCTGTCTAAACTTCCTGACCAATGTCAGAGGGCACAGATAACATTCTGGAAGTATAGAAAATAATGGGAATATTGAGATCATAGGAAAGACAGTCTTCCTGCCCACAGGTATGACTGAATGCATGGAAGGGTATATCTACACAGGCCAAAGCAGCGAGCCTCCCAGCTTAGGTGAACAGAATTGAGTTAAGGGGGCTCATTCTAGTGCTCTAAAAATGTTTGTACAGACAGTGCTTAGAAGTTGTGGCTCAGGCTGGAGTTTGGACTCTAAAGCCTAAGGAGGGGGTGGATTGCAGCCTGAGTTGCAACTTCAAACTGCTATCTACACAGCTATTTTTAGAGCGCTACCGCAAGCCCCCAGATACCAAGTCTGTCAGCTGAGGCTGGGAGGTTTGCTGCTGTGGGCTGTGTACACTTACCCTAATTGTCTTTTAAAATCTGGTCCTAGACTGATCCTGTTACACAAGACCTGCTTCTGCACTGCAGTATTTGCACATTACATTTGTTCTATTTGGAACTCTGAACTCAGACAAGACTCTTTGCTCAGTGATTTTGAAAGTCAGCTGAAGACTTTCCTTGTTGATATTGTTTTAACTGAACTGAAATATCATCTAACTTCTTATAAAGTTGCTGTCCTTGGAGATGTTTGCATGAAAGGTACTTACAACTTCAATTCAGAAGTTCTTACCATAGTCTATTGTGGTGTATTTACAGCATAAACGAGACAATGCTTTCTCAGTATATACCAGTCTGAGAAGCACTCAGATATAGTGATGAGTGGCAGAATAAAACCCTAAAATATATTTAAACTGGGGGAAAAAAGGAATTATTTATTTGCCAAAAAGTGCAGTTCCGTCGACATAAAACTATTTGCAAATCAACATAGAGTTTGATTAATAGTTTTGTTAACATCAAAATTAAATGTTTTATTTTGACTGACCCAAAATGTTTCTTTTTTCTTTTCTTTTTTTTTTTTTTTGCAAATGCCCGAAGATTCCCCAAATGCTGCTGAGGTAATGGCAGCCTCCCTCAGTCCCTTTATCCCAGTGATCAGGGAACTCACATGGGATGTGGGAGACTTGGGTAATTCCTCTCTCTGCCTGACATGGGATTTGAATGTAGGTTTCCCACGGTAGAGGGAACTGTGTTGTAAGATATTCTACTGTTGTTCTTTCTCAGCCTCTTCTGTTCAAGTTGTTACACTCTTTATACTTAATTAAATAGCTATGGGAGTAAGAACCTGCCCATGGGTCTAACACAGCCAAGATGAGTGTCCTAAACTCCAGGCTATAGTCATTCTTGTTCTCTTTCTGAGGCCTAATGACTATTTCTGTGCAACATTTTGTGAATCTAGTCATCTAGGTCTCAAAACCTGTTTTTGACCAAACCCCCCTTTCCCCCCCCCAAAAAAAAAAACAACCAAAAAAAACCCCATGAAATCATGCATGGACTGAACTTTGTGAAAGCAGGTCCCAGTGCATGCAGAAAGAATCAAAACATTAATTTGAGAATCAGGATTAGGAGCCCTAACCTAAAGTCTACTGCATTCATTAGGATCTTTCCATTGACTTTAATAGGCTTTATATCAGGCCCTAGGTGCGTTAGCCAATTGGGGTAAGCATCAAGTGCAATCACTGGACACCCACTGCAGCAAAGGTGTCATTAGGACCTCTCCTAAGCTTCACAAATTTACATGGAAACTTTGAACTAGGGAGAGTGAGCTAAGTCAGCTCATACCAAACCATGTTTAATTAACTGTTAAAGTCAACTGAGAAAATGATTTTTTCCTTCTTTTATACTGTCCTTACTTGTTTTTTTCTTTACAGTTCTGTCTCATTAGTAGGTGCCTTCTGCAGAAAAAAATCATGACCTTGATATGTTTGGTACTTTTTACCATGCTGCAGTATGCAATCTTTAGTTACTTTCCTCTTTGCATTCAATGACACATTTGATTCAAAACCAAAAAAACTAAGCAAATAAAAGGTTGCTTTGACACTTGCTTTAAACATAACAAAAAACAAATTCAAAGGGTTTCTTGAGTTATTATTCAATGTTCTGTTTATCTATTAATGATGTCTCCCAATTGTTCACCTTATTTTCCTGCTACTGCTGTTTTAGCATTGACATTGTTACGAATCAACACAGAAAAATAAGCAGCAATGGAATGAGAGGGAGAAAAAGTGAAATATAATGAAATCTATTAACAAAATAACTAAGAGACATGCAGCTGCTGAATACTGAAAAGTTCCAAGATTCAGTTCAGCAAATGCCAAAACTAATATTAAAACACTGCTATATATTTGCCACTGCAAAGATTGCAAATATAAATGTAAATGTTGTGCTAATGATTTTAAATAAACCTAAAATCAAAGAAGAAATTACTGGAATAACTTTCATTAACCAAACAAGAAATTATAACAAATAACACCATGTCAATGCTCCAGTGCAGTAATGATTTTAAATTAGAAAAGCAACATTTACAGGATAAGTTGCTCATTTAGCATTTTTAGGATCTGTCAGTAGGATCACTTTTGGCATGAAATAGCCTATTTATTTGGATTAAAGGAAAATCCCTTAATGAAAATGCTCATGAACAAACACCAGCAGGGGTTCCTGGCTTATTCAATGCCTAGTGAATTCCCACATAAGAAATTGCAGGAGAAGCAAACAATACTAGAAGATCTGAAAATGTCAATGCAGTTTGTTGATAGCCTGTTCAGATTACTAAAGAGTTCTGTTCTACGAAGGTTGGGAAGTTAAAGATCTGATTAGGTGCACTGTTTTCAGTTATTTACAATGTGCTGTTTGATGGACAGCACCAGTGCTCTCACTTCCTGAAATGAACTTTTTAATGAGCCATGCTGACTAGAGCAGATATCAGATAAAGCTTGACAAAGGTTAGCTTTTTTTCCTTCTTTTTTTTTTTTTTTGGTGAGACAGCAGATATCTATGAACTGCTTTCCTCTGTTCACAACACATGTTCTCAGCTATGAGATGTACATTGGAGACATCTGGAGGCAAGGGAAATCTAATTTATATCAGGAAAATCATGATTGTTGTAATAGAGAGACTGCTTTGTCAAATGCCACTGTACTAAATAGAAATGCATTATACTTAATATTATAATTGATGTTGACTGTCATGAGGGTTGTAAGGTGACATTCAAAGAAATGAGGCATTTTGATTCATTTCAGCAAACTGAAATTTTTCACTTAGGTTTTTCATGGGGTTGACTTTACCCAAAACTAAAAATTTTGTTTTGATTTTCACCGTAGAAACTGTCTGGTTTGGGCCAAAATGTTCATATTTTCCTGTTCTGTTTTAGTCAAAATTTTCCCTAGGGGGAAAAAAAGTCATTTTTTGACCAACTGTAGAAAACATCCTTATGCCACCTTGACATCCAACCAAATGCACTCCATTTCTAGGAGCTCTGAAGCACTTATACTGCTATGAATCTCATTATTGGTTGCTGTTAGGTCCTCAGGGGATGAAGAGTGCTGATTGGCTTGGAACAGTTTAGTGATGCATTTGGAAACTAAAATATATTTTGTCATGCACTCCAAATACAAGCATAAGCAGCAAAGGGCTCTTATCTCATTTTGGTGCTGGGCTCACATATTTGATGGGCTGAAATGATGAAATCCTCAAATAGTGATACAAAGCTTAGGCCTTGACCCAGGAAAGCATGCGTTGACTGTCTAAGTTATAGGAGCCTCTGTGTGGTCACCTGTGGGCAGCCGTGCTGCCCACAATCTCCATCCACAACATGCCCCTCCCACACGCCCTAATTAGGGCTTGCAAGAGGATCTTCAGAGGACAGCCTGCAAAAGACAGGCTATCTTCCTCAATTCTTGTGCTTGGGAATTCTCCCCCAGCCATCCTCTGTTCCCACCCATTACACTAGAATGAACAGGCCAGAGCAGGGATGAGAATCTCACTCTTAGTTTCTGTATTTGGACTCTTCCAATATGAAAATGGCTAATTTCATATAGCTGAGCTTTAACTTCCTGCTTCAGCAAAGTATTTAAGTATGAGCCCAACTTTAAGACTACTTTGAAATCAATGGGACTATTAATACTCACAGTGAGACATCTGCCTAAGTACCTGGTAGGGTGACCAGATGTCCTGATAAAATTGGGACTGTCCTGACATTTAGGTGTTTGTCCCATATCCCGACCAATCTTTGTCCCAATATTTCCTTTTTTTTTTTTCTTTTCTCCTCTAGCAGCACTCGGCTTTTTTTTTCCCTCTCTGCCGGCAGACCCCGCCTCCCCTCCACGTGTCTTGATATTTTCTCCCTCTCATCTGGTCACCCTAGTACCTGGTTAACTGGGGCCTATATATTTTAAATGATCACTACCTTTATGTTTAAGGCTGTTGAAATCAATGGTTGTATTTCTACTGAATTCATTAGGTATTGCTTAAAAACATCACGCCTGATTCTGGCCAGACCTATTCTAATTATGGAGTGCTTATCACCATAATTTCTTGAGCATCTATGTTGATTTACATTACTGTAAATCAGGAGTAACTATCAGAAATTAACGGAGTTACCACTGTATACAACTGGCATCAAAAACAGTCCTATGCTGTCTATCAGAGTTATATGAACAATGGACAACATTTTGCACAAATATCCATTAGAATTATTATATGAACTTTTACAGTCATACTAACTCCCAAAGGCATTTCAAGAAATGAGTTTTACTAACAGAAATGGTCACAGTTACAGGTACCTGTACCTGTATTCCAACTTCATGATCTACCAAGTGCACCCATTGTAGATTCCTCCTCCTCCACTGTCACATCTGTCAGGCAGAGACCTTCATCTATCTCCCTTCTGACTGGCATATTTTCCAGGTTTCACAGTTCCCTGCCTACACTGTGTTATTCCCAGGAAGCCAGATTGCCTAAACAAGCCATTGTCTGCACTTTGCTTTCTCTCTGAAGACTATGAACAGCTGTAATTGCTAGCAGTTATAAGTTACCACACAACTCTTTATAAGCAAGCACACAAAGATTCTTAAGGTGAAACCCTTGCAGAGAAAACATATTAAAAACAATAAAATAACCTACATACATGTTGATAAGATTACCAGAGATCATTCCGCAACTCCAACAAGGGCTCTGGTAGGCATCCATCCTTCATACCCCACAAAGCGGTTTTCCTGTGGTTACTAGTTCATGACAGTGTTAGCTCAGAACCAGAACACCCATAAAGAGTTCCGTCTTTCCTTTGTATAATGTGGGCCTTTGATCTTCAGATTCCATGAACAGATAATCAGTAAACAATGGTCCTCTCCTCAGGGACTAGCTTCAAAAGGACTTTGCATAAATGGGTTTTTGCCTAAATGGAGGTGGGAAATTTACATTCACTTCCCTCTTGAGAGATTACATATAATCCCGACCCATAATAATACATAAACCATTAATTCATTACAGTAGACCCCAAAGCCACTTAAACTTAATTCAATAAGGTCTCCCAAGGATATGGAAGGAAATTTCCCTACCTGTCACTGAAATGTTTGTAAAAAAATTTTTAGAAGTCTCATGTTTTTAACTGCTCATGTGCAAATGTCTGTTTTTGAAGTGGTAGTATAGCAGAACAGAAATCCTTACCATCTGATTTATTTCACTAATCACAAGTAAACCACAGAGTTCAAATTATGACATTGGTCACCAATTTATGAGTAAACTATACACAGTGATATTTCTTTTAAAAAATATGCAGAACTGTGATTCATATATAATGTTTTGAGAGCACAAAAAAGGTTATTCTGAATAAGCGATTTCACACAGATTAGTCACTCACATGCAGTTTAATAACTTGGCTCCAGTTATTCCCTTACTTTATTGGCCATACATTGAAGCTTGCTACATACTGGCAAGTGGACTCACCAACTCATTACAGGGACCCTGCATTCATACTCAGCAGGGACCCTGCATTCATACTTAGGTTGCTAACCTGTGCATAAGTCTGTGCTACCATATATTCACTACTGTCATTACCCATACTAGCTAGATGAAAGTTAACACAGGTATGCCTACCTCTGCTACAATCACATCATAATTGTCAGTGTAGATATACCCTTACATAGCACTCTGCTTGTCTTTCTCAGCAAGGAACCTGAACTCTGAAAAGGGTTTGATGGTCATCTTTGTATTCTGAAAATCTGTAATCACTTGATATTTCTTTAAGATGTCTGTTTCTTCACATTCCTTGGGGAACCTAAGTATATTAATGCTGTCCACCTCTTGCTGACCAGCTAGAACTGTGAAAACTTAACTGCTCTTTAAAAGTGCATTTGTGTATTGTCCTTCTTGATCCATTTATCCACTGTGGCCCAGGTATCTGCAGTTCCTGACTCATATGTAGTTTCTTACTTTTACTTGACTGTCTTATTATCCTCATTCCATTATCTCCTAGTTCACAATTTTCAATACTCAGAAAATAGACCTTATTATAGTTCTCTTGCTTATTGTCAAAGAGATTATGCTAATACAGCTCTGGCCCTCCATGAAGCTTTACTTTATTCAAAGCAACATGACAGATGTGCCTACAGCCAGCAGTCATACCCTTAGGCCAAAGTAGTATTGTCCCTGTCTGAATTGATTGGCCTTTTACTCAGATTTTAGTGTGAGGGCAACTGAACTCTTAGTAGCAAGTGAAGATGAACATTGTCTATACACACTCATCCTGTACTAAGATAAGAGTCAGAATCAAGCAACAGTTGGCCATGGGACACCAGTGAAAAACATATTTTATACAAGATATGTTCATTTGCCTTGTGTTTAAAATTCTCATTTCTTTCTCTTCCCAACACTGACAGACTTCTACACTTTTATCATTTTACACAGATTTTACATGTGTGCAAGCAATAAATTCAAATCTTTCCTCTGTTCTACCAAACATGAACAAAATAAGATAATCAATCTTGTATGGAAACTTGGGTGACACAGCATAGTCATGGATATTTAAACTCATTTGAAGCATCACGGTTGATGTCCATTTATCACTGATCCTGGTACAGGTACAAAACTAAAAAGGATACACCTTGGAACAATGTGAAATTATATATCCTGATCTTCTACTATTGTTATTACAGGCAAATTTGTGTTAGTAAAATTCTACCAAATATCTCATCTCTAGTCCTTATGGTAACCGACTGTAAGTAGACTGAACCTTGCACCTACAAACATGATTCTGGATGTGTGACTACAATTGCTATCACTTCATTACATTTTAAAGATATGAATATACATGGGACCAATTTCTTACCATATTCTGGACCAAAGTATGTCTTTTTATCTTCCCACTTCTACCCATCAAACATTGACACAGAGATCTGTCATTTACTTCTGTGTTTGCTTGACCCTCCAAACAGCTGGTGCAACATGGCATTAATGGTATAAAACCTAATTAGAAAGGGTCCAACAATACATAATTTGAGTTTTTTTTGTATAAGATCCTTAACGTTGTTTAACTCCAGATTTGTTTTTGTTTAAATTTTTATAGCGCGTGAATTAAGAAATTCTGCCTAAATACCCTACACTGTAGGTAAGAGGGCTGCTTTACAACTTAAATTTGTGATCTCTTTTTTGAAACATGTTGGCCTCTTTGCTGCTGTTGTTGTTCTTAGATATCATAGTGCTGCCACTGAAAAGTGGAGGTTCCTTTGAGGGATCAAATGAGACAGAAGAAAATGTACAAGTTACAATAACCCAAAGTCACTTTAACGTACTCAGTTCAGACTTTCTGTTCCCATGAGAGAGAACCTCACTATTTTGTATGTGAATGCATATTATAAAAGGTTATATGCTCACTCCTTTTCTTCCTGTGTTCTATTGCATAAACCCTCTTTCTTTGAAATTTCATACTGTATTTCTAGGTTCTAAATTGTGCTGTTAAGCCTCTCGAGGATGTATTGAGGTCTCAGCGATTCACTTCCTAAGACAACTGGGCATACATTAAGAAATTAGATTGAAACTCTCAATGTAGTTTTACTAATCCTATATTTAATACTAAAAAACATTATTTTGCTGTTAATATTACCATAGTGCCTAGATACCCCAACCAAACTCCGGGCCCTGCTGTGTGGGTGCTGTAGAAACACAGAAGGAGACATTCCTTGTCCACAAATATTGATAGTCTAAACCAGTGGTCGGCAACCTCTGGCACGCAGTTCAGCGGGGTAAGCAGCCTGGCGGGCTGGGCCAGTTTGTTTACCTGCCGCATCCGCAGGTTCGGTCGATTGTGGCTCCCACTAACCACGGTTCACCGCTCCAGGCCAATGGGGGCTGCAGGAGCGGAAGGGGTGCAGGGGTTGGGCGGGCGAGGTTGTCTAAACGGTCAAAATAGTTGAAGGCTGGGAGAAAGAAATGATTATAGATAGGCAGCTGAAGTCTTTCAATGGGACTTAGGCACTTTTGAAAATGCTGTCATAATTAACTTACCCAAGGTCTCACAGGATGTCTGTGGCAGGGGCGAGAATTGAACCCAGATTGTCTGAGCCCCAATCTTGTGCTTTAAACTAATAAAATAATTCTTCTAATTTAAAAAATCTATTGATTTATACTACATATTTTGAAAATCCAATCTACAATCTTACTTGACCTTTTTGTGCAGATAAATACAGATAACATTTTTCTAAGATTGTTTAATGCATTGCATTTCTTTTTAGACAGTAGCTTCTGTCTGTGAATATTATCACTTCTGAGTTCATTGCATTTCACTTCTGTAGATTGAATTCCGTGAGCCACTTTTCAGCCCATAAGCGTTTTCTATCCAAATCCTCTTGAATGTGTTAGCTATGTTATTCTGAATGTGATGTGACTGCAACAATCTTATGTCAGCTTTAAATGTGGACATGTTTGAAATTTTACCCTGCTCAAGATCATCTATATACTAGGCAAACAAAAAGTTGTCTTAACATGAAAATGGGGAAATATTTACTAACTAAAATCATATTTGTATTTTCCCCTTTTTGCTTATTTAATGAGAGGGCAAATATGATCCCTCATCTAAATAGCTACACTTTTAATTTAACTTGCATCTGCATGTCAAATAAACTGCTAGAAAACAAATTGTGTGTTTTTATTACAGCACAACGGGCTGTGGGCGAAATTTAAATGAGGGACTGTGGAAGTGAATTGTTTTTCAAAATCCAAGAATTCAAATGACAATACATGTTTTAAGCAACTAGGAAAATCAAGTCAAAGTAGTAATGAAGGCTTCCTTGTCATTTAGGGAGTCTCCACGTTGACTTTGCTGGGAGTTGGATCAGGCCCTTAGTTTCCCAATTCTGCAAATGCTAATGCATGTGCCTACTTTTAAGTATTTTGCAGTGGTGTTGTAGACTCACTGACCCCAGGATATTAGAGAAAAAAAGTTGGATGAGGTAATATCCCTTACTGGACCAACTACGGATTATAAGACTGGTTTTCTTTACACCTAAAGATGAGCGGTCTGTAAGCTCAAAAGCTTGTCTCTTTCACCAACAGAAGGTTGGTCCAATACAAAAATTACCTCGTCCCCCTTTGTCTCTTTAATTTTAAATATGTGAGAACACTCATATACTGAAGTGTTTGGAGGACTGAGGCAATAACAATCACAGTGGGCTAAAAGTAAGATAATGATCCTCCAAGCTGCTCAGTGTGGGAAGTCTCAGGTGTCCTTAAGGACCCAGCTGGAGTCAGTAGGGATCTTTTGTCTTAGCATAGAGGTCCACCTGCACAAAACAGCTTGCAAGATCATGGTCTTAATTGGTAACCAGCTACATTACTTCCCACTTTTCATGTCATCCATAGTGTGTTAAGAAATTAAATCTCTCTTAACTGCACGTTTTCTATACTTTCTGTAATCATTCATCCACCACTATTTCACACTCCATTTCTTTTTTGGCTATGTGATTCTACAGCCTGTTCCAATGAAATACCTCCAGTTTTAAGCTTTCTCCAGCTGGAGTCTAGACCCTTAGGGTTACTCTGAAATACTTTAATAAAATCAGAAAATGGTTAAAAGATGGGAACGTCAAAAGAATGATACTTAGGGGAAAAACATGTTTTATTTTCTAAGGCACATGGCTTATGGACTGTAAAATGTCAGTTCAAGCTTCATATTAGTAAGTACAAAGAATGCAAGTCTTCACTGAGAAGTTTCACTCATATGGAAAACTTCTTGTAGCATTTTATCATTTTTAATAAACAATTATCAAGTAGGATCTATAACCTACAAAAAAGCTAGAGGATTATAGGTATGGCTAGCATCTCAGAATAAAAAAGTCCTTAACCCTTGATGAGAAAATGTTATTGAGTGAAGACTTAGTTTTTCATTTTTCAAATTTCAACTTTTCTATCATGATTTTTGTCAATATTTTAATGAAAAAAAAGATAAAGTTACTTGAATGGAAACTGCAAAATAATTTACATTTTGCATTAACACGATATAAAAGAGTTTTCACATCTTTTCTTTATATATGAACCCACTATATTTTTTTTCTATATACTTCTTGAGGCAAGCAGGCCAGAACTGAACACAGTAGAATTCAACCAAAATCTGAAAAATGCACTGACTCTCATATCTTCAGTTAAAGTTAAATACTAAGACGCAATAGTGTTAAAATGTTAAGATCAGATTCAAAAATTCGTTGAAGACAATGGGCGTCTTCCAATTGACTTCAATGGGCTTTGAATCAGACATTTAATGTCTACATTTAAATAGGAAAAGAGCTAAACAGCTTGATATCCAGGGCTGCCCAGAGGATTCAGGGAGCCTGGGACAAACAATTTCAGGAGCCCCTTCCATAAAAAAAAGTTGCATACTATGGAAAACTATATGATCTTTGGGGCCCCTGCGGGGCCCATGATCTGGACCAATTTGCCCCACTTGCCCCTACTCCCCCCTGGGCAGCCCTGTTGATACCAATCTAATTTGATTATCAAAAGTTTTAAACTAGATAGAAAGAGGAAAGGAGCAGAATAAGGACTATGATCCAGAAAAGCAAATGAGCAGGGACAATCACAGCACAGGCCATCAAATCAAGATTTCAAATCAAGTTCATCATTTCACAGGGTGATGCCAAGAGGACAAAAATAAAGAAAGACGATATTAAAATAAAAGAACTTAAAATCAGGAAACGCATACAAGAAAACAAGGATTGTTTTATTCCAATTAAGTAATTTGGTAGAATAAGCAAGAAAAAATACTGTATTGTAGAAGGCTTCTCACAAAGTTGAAGGCCATTTCTCTGATTATATTGTGATTTTAATAAGGCTTTGGATACAGCTCAAAACATCATTCATGAAAGGAAACTAGAGCAATATAGAATAAACAGAAGTCCCATGCATGGATACATTACACAGAAATTCACTCACAGAATGTAATCTGTAATGGTTCACTGTCAAGCAGGAGGGAAGTACTGTATTGATCAGAGTTCCACATGAGGGTTTTTTTCTAGTGCAGTAGCTATGGAGGAGAGGCTGATTGTGACAAATTGTTAAAATAAACTGAAACAATACACAGGGATTATAAAAGGACAGATGTAAAATGGTTATTGTAGATGGAATATTTAAATGTACACATACAGAGTGAGGCAGTGAAAAGCCAGTTAGATAGTGATTTCACAGGGAAGGAACTGGGCCTGTAGTCATAACTGAATGGGTCAATAATAAAGGTGATACATAATGGACATAACTAGGATTGAGGCATTGCTCCAGTTATTGGCACAGCACCATCTTTGAAGATACCATCTTGTTCTCTAATCTATGGTTTTATTTTGTTTCTTAAAACAAACAAGCAAGCAAGCAAACAACAAACAAACAAACAAAAACAAGTCTCTTGCCCTTATGGTTCCAAAGAAAAATTTAAAAACATGAAACAAGGAGAATGGAGGCACAGCCATCTTCATAAATTTCCCTACTGACCATGTTAGAAAGGAGAGGAACAATCATATTATGAAGCTCTAGACAGTATGCAGTGAGTACAGTCTCCTTGGGAAATAGGAGAATACCAGAACCTCCCCCTGGCCCCAAATCTGACCTGTATAACAAAAAGGCATGGAAGAAAGAGCAGAGCCCCAGGGGCTTTTGAGCACTAGCCAGGGGTAATCAATCCTATGGACCCAGCAGGAAGTCCAAGCCTCAGTGAGGGGCAGCCAGCCCTGTCGAGCCCAGCAGGATGTCCAGACTGAATTGTTCAAAAACAGAGAGAGTCACAGTCTGCTGTGACAGTGGGTGTAGGGTCAGGTGGCTTCCTTCCTGATTCTAATAGCTTCTGCTTCTCCCTCTGTTGAAGCCTGTTTGCAGACTCAGGCAGATATCATGGCATTGGTTACACTCGGATCATATTTTCCAATTTTTCATCACAACCCATAACCATGCAGCCTTTATTTTAAATTGAATTGATTAATAGTTCTGTGGAATATTACAAAGCGACAAAGAGTCCTGTGGCACCTTGTAGACTAACAGACGTATTGGAGCATAAGCTTTTGTGGGTGAATACCCACTTCGTTAGACATGTGTGGACTCTTTGTCACTTTTTACCCCTCTGATACTTGGCATATTACGGTGAGTCTGGCTCACAGCTTGAAGATTAATAGGGTGGAAATCACCCTTAGATTCGGAGGCTTTAGGAGCACATGAAGAACAAAGACAGTGACCACACACACAATCACGAGTAAAATGTCTTGTATGTATTATAAGTTTTACAAAACAGATGATTAGGGGTGTAATCACACATCCATATACAAAACCTAAGCGAGCCCATGCAATAGCTTCTGTTGTGTTTATACTTACATACCCAAAGATGTCATAGAGTCTAGTGGATCTTGCAACAAGTGGTCACTGAGAGAGGGGTGGTTCCTGCTGGGGTTGTCCCAATGAGATCATCGTGAGTGTCTTCCCACTTTAACCCAGTCAGGGTACCTCTTTTCTCTTGGCATTTTGACAACTCCTAACACCTTATGCATATTTGTGAGGGTTCCAGTACTCTTTTTCCTTATCCATACTGCACACATGTAAATTGTGGGGTGCCCCATTTTTCATAGTTCTCTTAGTTCCCATTTTTCTTATTAGCATTTTATTAATATTTACATCAACCTGTTTCCATGGTAAACTGCGGTCAGAACAGAACTTTCCATGATGTCCCAATCAGATATCTTGCAGACTTGATGGGTGGATTGTGGTCTGTTTTTCTGTACATCACTGATTGGAATGTCCTTTACAGTAATCTTGTGGTTTTATGGAACTGGGTCAGTCTTAGGTCACCTACTCATGTCAAGTCCCCTTAAGAATGAGGCCTAATGTGTCTATACTGAAATCATACAGACTTAGCCTATAGGCCTTGTATTACAGCCCTGATTTATTTATATACCTAATACACACTTATCACTCATCAATACTTGTCAGTATTATACTCCTATAGTGATATCCTACTTCAGGGTCGGCAACCTTTCGCACGTGGCCTATCAGGGTAATCTGTTGGAGGGCTATAAGACATTTGTTTCCCTCACCGTCTGCAGGCCCGGCCCCCTCACAGCTCCCAGTGGCCACAGTTCGAAGTGTTGGCTGCCACGTCCCGCAACTCACATTGGCTGCGAACTGCGGCCACTGGGAGCTGCGGGTGGCTGTGCTTGCAGATGGTCAATATAAACAAAACATCTTGCAGCCCACCAGTGGATTACTCTGATGGGCCACATGCCAAAGGTTGCCAACCCCTGTCCTACTTATATCTATTCATCACATATTGTCATGAGTTAACCATGAAAATAATACAATTAAATAATAAAATGAACTAATTGGCTACAACCATATGGGTTAGACTTTCTTTCTTTCTTTCTTTCTTCCTTTCTTACATAATCACATACATAATCTTCTTTTTTTCTTTCATAATCACAGACTTCAGGTGTTGCAAATCTAGGCATGTTTGGGGTTTTTGTGCTACAGATTAATCTGTCTCTGCCAGAGTGTGTGAACCCGATGGAGGCTGTCAAATAGGGAACCCAGTGGAGCCTAGCAGTGCACATATGATCATACCCTTGAACAATCTATGGTGAGTAGTGACTGATTGGACTGATCATATCTCAGAAGAGTGGAGGTTAGAAGACTTACATTCCTTCCCCTCCCCCAATTCAAGTCCTCATAATAGAATTATTCTATGGCACTAAAGCAAGGAAATAGTTATGCTCTACTCCAAACTAGTAAGGTCTGAACTGGAATTCTACATTCAATTTAGAGCACTACATTTAAAAAAATTAATTGGAGAGAGTTCAGAAAAAGCAAAAAAAATAATAAAAGGTTTGAAAACTAAGACACACAAGAAAAGGTCAAGTGACTGGGCATGCTCTTCTAAGGCCAAAGAAGACTGAGAGGAGATATAACTGTCCTCAAGTCCATAAACAGACATTTAAACGACGGGGACCAATTATTCCTTTAGTCAGTGAGAACAGAACAAGAAGTAATGAGCTCGGCTGCAGAAGGGAGATTTAGATTAATTTTAGGAAACTTTATAACTACCATAACAGTTAAGCCACAGAATGAGCTGCCAAGGGATGAGGTAGAATTGCTCTCGTAGAGATATTCAAGACTAGGATTTGACACCTATTTATAAGCATGGTCATGAAATCAATCCAAACACAGTTCAAGAGGCTAGACCAAATTTTCTTTTTAACCCAAAGCATTACTGTGAAGGAGGAAGGGCAGTCATTTTGGCAATGGCAAAAACAGTTTTTGAACAGTAGTCCTGAGCTTTGTCCATGGCTGTGACAAAGCTATTGCTGCAGCTTTGGTAGGTGGGTCACAGTAATAAGAAAAAATGATTGCAGAGCACAAACCTGATATTTCTTCTTGCTATTAGGAAGTGGCTGCCCAGATACATACTGCATCTCAGGCATACTGCTTGAATCTTTCTTTTATTTGTAATTAATGTATGATCATGAAAGGTTCCAGACCAATAACCATAGAGACCGAAGAGCTCCATTTGAGCACAGAATAGATACAGCAACAGAGCTCTGAAATCTTCCCCATAATGCTCACCAATGTGTTTTATCCCCAATTGAGAAGATGAAAAGGAATTTTAGTCTCCATATACATTCAGCTCCCCTCTGAGGGGGTTTAAAGGATGTTTTAATCCATTGTTCCCTCTGCCCTTTGCATGTAAGTTTTTATCAAACAGCTTTAGGAGGAGGAAATGGGGGAATTTTAAAAAAAAATTTTGCAAACATAGGCCATAGTCCTGAAGCTAGACCCATTCATGCAAACCCCAGAACCCATGTAGAACTCCGCTAGAGTCAGTAGAGTTCCAGGTGGGTAAAAGAGTTCTTCCACACCAATCTCATTGCATGACGAGGGCCTCACTGGTTCTGTTTTTGAATCATCTCCTTCTCTCTGGGTATAGAGCTGTACAGTTGGGCCTCAGCCAATATCCTGCATAAGTCCCTAACACTTTGGCAGGACTCAGAATCCAAACCCAGATCCTGATCTGATAGCCTCTTTTTCCTTTCACTGGCACTTGTTTACAATTGAGTAAATCAATTCCCTTCAATAGAGTTACTCTTTATTTGTATTGGAGTAAGTGGGATCAGACTCAGGCTATTCAATTTGCAGCTAGTCTCAATCTCTATAATGAGGTGAACCAAAACCCCACACCTGAACATTCCTGAATTGGTTTTTGTATCATGAAGCCATATCTATTAAATAGATATATTTCAGTTATTCAGCTACATTTCATTTCTGACATCTTGCCCTCACAGTTAGGCATCTATTGGACAATTTTACTCTATTTCCAAGTTTTTACTTTAAAATATTACTTTTAGGTCCCCAGGCCCCTTTTCTGTTATTTTCAGGTACTATACAGTTTCATCTGAGTTCACTGTTCCACATATTGTCCATCTTGCTGGAACTCTGTCAGTGATCTGTGAGGCAGGCAATTCTGCCTGTCAGCTTACCTCACAGATCCAGTGAAACTGAATACTTCAGAAGCTGAGCTCAAGTGATTCTTACCTCTGAATTGTTCATTTCCATGGCAGACATGGACTATGCTGCAGGACACTCTGTTATTTTCTTTTTATGCTCAATTCTGCTGCATGGACAAAGAATAAACTCTGGCTTTTTAGATGATGTTTTGAACCATAGAAAGCTAGAAATATTCACATTTGTATTTCTTTTTAAGGGACACCCCTGGCAGCATGCAGTGGTATAATTCACAGCTAAATGAGTATTTGGCTTTCTTCTACTATATTTCATCCAAGGCAGGGGGAAAGTGTTTGATTTTTTCCCAAAACATCTTTTTTATCCTACTTCAGAGGTAACACTTTTTCCAATACAACTTTTTGTTCCAATGCTTTTGTAGCCTATCACATGGGCTAACACATGATGAAGATACAGGTAATGAGGCAGTAACACAAGAAACCTATAGGCCCAAGCATATAAGATATTAGTTTCAGCTCTAGCATAAGAATGAAGCCTACCAACCTAAACATAGTCACTCAATAGAGTTGATATAAGTGAAGTAACCAGCAGTGATCCTAAGACAGTGGTGGGCAACCTGAGGCCCATGGGACACATGTGGCCCATCAGGATAATACACTGGAGGGCTGTGAGACAGATTATTTACATTGACTGTCTACAGGCACGGCTGCCTGCAGTTCCCAGTGGCAACATGGGCTGCAGGGACGTGTTGGCCACCCACCAGTGTATTATCCTGACAGGCCACATGCGGTCCGTGGGTTGCAGGTTGCCCAAACACTGTCCTAAAACATAAGCTGGCATAAAATAGGTTTGCAATATATGATTTTGCTGGAACAAAGTACAAAACTGTACTTTTACACTGATAGGTAATTGCAATAAGTCAGTATGTACCAGTTTAGGTACTTTTAGATAGGAACATCAGTAGATGACCCACGGCATATTGCTAGAGCAAACAATTGATGTATATGCTAATATGCTCAGGAAAATTAATATAGTAATTTATAGGATGAGGACATCCAAAAAAACAGAATCTATGGATATTTCGGAGCATAGTTTTGCATCCCTGCCCACTCTGGCTAATAGCTATTAATGGACCTATTCTCCATGAAGTTAACTCATTCTTTTTTTGAACGCTGTTATAGTCTTGGGCTTCACAGCATCCTCTGGCAAAGAGTTCCCCAGGTTGACTGTGCATTGTGTGAGAAAATAGCATACATTCTGGAAGTTAAAATAATGCTATCATAGTCGGTTCAGCACAAAAGCTGGATGAAAAGCAACAGCAAAGGGGCTAAATTAAAAAGAAATCAACTATTGAAAGAAGGGGAGAGAGAAGAGAAGAAGAATTTGTTCATTGAGAAGGTATCTTTTCAAGAATGCTGATACATCACAATAATGCTGTCATCATAGATATCCTAGACATGTAAGAGTGGAAGGGACCATGATAAATCATCTAGTCCAGTCCCCAGCACCAAGGCAGAACTAAGTATTATCTTGACCACTTGTTGTCTAACCTGTTCTTAAAAAGCTCCAGAGACAGAGATTCCACAACCTCCCTAAGTAATTTGTTTCAGTGCTTAACTGCTCTTACAGATAGGGTGTTTTTTTCTTTCTAATATCTAACCTAAAGGTCCCTTGATTCAGTTTAAGCCCATGACTTCTTGTCCTGTCCTCAGTGGTTAAGGGGAACAATTTATTACCCACATCTTGTTAACAAACTTCTACGTACTTGAAGACTATCATGTCCTCCTCTCAATCTTCTCGTCTTTAGACTAAACAAATCCAATTTTCCAATCTTTCTTTGTAGGTCATGTTTTCCAGACCTTTAATTATTTTTGTTACTCACCTTTGGACTTTCTCCAATTTGTCCCCATCTTATTAAAGTGTACTGCACAGAACTGGGCAAAATGCTACAGTTTAGGAATACTGAATGTGACAATTCAATACCAGAATATACTCTGGGCTCCAATTATGATGTCTCAAGACCTTAATCTATTATTTCTCTTGAAAATAAAATAACTCACATATGTCATGAGAAGTCAGAGGAAGTTGTATATTGTCTCACATCACTATTATAATTCTCAAGGGTCAACAAATCTCAGATAAATCCCCCGTTCCCTTTCCCCACTGGATCAAGAAAAATTACTTCAGAAACTTGTCTATGGCTCTTCCCTTTTTCTACTGGACATAGTCTATTTTTTTTCTGATGGTCTGGACTTTTCTTTCTCTTCTTTTTTCTCTAGAAGGTGCTGTATTAATCTTTCACACATAGATTCACAAATCCACCGTCTTTTCCAGCTATTTTGCAGATCATAGTTGTCTAAGTACGTTGGCTTTTTTTTTTAAAGTTATCACTGTAACCCGTACCGTCTATGAATTTTAGAATGATAAATAAAGCACTCCATCAACAATTAGCCATATAAGAAAAACAAAAAAAAGTAATAATGCTCTGATATAATTATATCATTTATAAAACCCCTTGTCCAGCATCAGTCAGCCCTGATCAAAAGGCCATTGGAGTCAATGGAAAGACTGTCATTGGCTTTGATGACCTCTGGATCAAACGGGTTGAGAAGGAGAACAGTGAATTTAAGGGTAATCTGTTTCTCTTTGTTTTAGGTACATTCCAGATTCCAATTATTATATTGGACTTCTGAAAAAACTATTTTGAATCAGGAGTACCTTTAGAATGTGAAGTATATTTATTCATCTATCTTTACTTATGTCAGAGATGAAGCAGATATTTTAAATTTCCACCAACCGTGGTAAAGAACACTGATAATCAAGGCCAAAGTCTGGCTTTCTATCCTTAGTCATGCAAGGTGTGAGTGATTCAGAGAAGCTTGTGTACTTAGCAATGGCTCTTACAGATGCTTCAGAAAACAGCAGTGTGTAATCTCCCCAGCACATGACACTACTCACCGGTAGGTACAAAGGGCCTGGGAGCCTGATTTAATCCCCTGACTAGTTTACACATGCCCCTAGGCTACGACCTGCAGAAAACCTCTAGTTAATGTTTTGTTGAGCCCTCTCCTAGAACTTAGGGAATGTTAGGTGACAGTCCTATGTGTCCAGGTGAGCTGGATGGTGAAGAGCCACCCTGCCTCCATCACTCCCTTGTTCATGCCTTCTGCTCCCTAGTTTACCTCTAAAGCAAGCCACAAATTAGCTCATAGAATCTACATATAAATATGGAAAATTTTATGGAAAATATGGCTAAAGAGATAAATCTTTGGATAGTTTTAATAATGTTAATGAATTCAACATTTTTATTAATGAGCATATTAGAATATAATTATTAATCTTAATAATTGTAATGGGATCATTTAGGCATTGCCTTAAATACCATCTTAATGTTCCAATTCCACCTTTGATCTCTGATTCATTGCCTATGTATACTGACTAACAATTCCTTAATTTCTTCCAAATCCCAGAAAAAAAGTACTGTTGGCTTTTATAACAACTTCTCAGGTTTGGTGAGGCAACAACAGCTGCTTCTATTTTCTTTCAGAAAAGTATCTCTGATGGAGTCAGAGTGGGGGGTTGAGGAAAGTGATCATGGGTGGGATATATCATTGCTCTTTTTTGGACCTGTGTAGTATTCTCACATCGGAGAGTATTAACATGCTAGCTCTTTTGTATGACATTTTTCTTTGTTAGCATCCTACTTTGAGAATTCTGTCCTTATCCTGGAAAGATGACAGTTGGCATATGATTGTTATGGCTTGGGGATTGGTTGGATTCATCTCCGTTTGTCATTCAGTAAGTGCTGTGTGATGATTATTCCACATGCCTACGGATAACATTGAAGGTAAAGAACTCTTTCTGTTGTCATGAGGTCTTTTCCTTACAACAATTTTAAAACTGATCCCCATAGCCCTTTTAGAACATTTGACTCAAATTTGGTACTCCAAAAGTTCAGTTTTCCCTATTACCATTTGTGACGTTGTGAGTATAATATAATATCTCATTGAAAGGTGACAGGGCCAGAAAGAGTTAATTAACACCGACTGACCTGACCCGTTGGTGAACCTTAAGAACTGGTTAGCAAGATATGTAAATGAATACAGCTTAGAAATGCAAGTCTGCTTTGTTAGAGGTAGAAGGGGAGGTGTTTGCTCAGGTCTTGTGATGTAAGCAAACAAGTCTTGTCTATTGCTATAGTTTTAATTCAAAGATCAAAAAAGGAATATTAATATTTAAGATGATACTTGAGTGAAATAGTATTGTTGTCTATATGTCTCTTTGAAGGTTGTGGTAACCTGTATCTGAATTGTTTAATGGATAAATTACTCTGTTCTAATTGCCAGGATGTTTGGGAGAAGGAGTTAAGCCTATTGTTTTCCAAGGCCGAAAGGCTGCTGGAAATGTATAAGAACCCTGGGACACGATCCTTCTTCATCTCAGATCTGCTTTGGGTTTCAAGAGGGGGAAACCTTAAGCCACAAGGATTGAGATCCCCAGTCACTGACTGGAGCCACCCTGAATATGGACATTGGACTATAACCTATGGACTATTTCTAAAAGGACTTTTGGCTACTACAAGCTCACCTCTGCTATGTATCTGAACCTCAAGAATTTAATTCAAGTCTGTATGTGTATTGATCTTTTAACCAACACTCTCTCTCTTTTCTTTTCTAATAAATTTTAGCTTAGTTAATAAGAATTGGCTATAGCATGTATTTTGGGTAAGATCTAAGTTATAATTGGACTTGGGTATGTGGCTGATCCTTTGGGATTGGAAGAACCTTTTCTTTTATATGATGAAGTAAGATTTTCAGGAATCATCATCATATCTGACAGGTGTGTCTGGATGGAGGCCTGAGGCTGGGCACTTTAAGGGAACTGCATGGTTTGGACTTCTAAGTAACCAGTGAAGTACTATAGAAGCTGTTTTGTGCTGGCTTGGTAAATCCAAGTATTGGAATAACCACCAGCGTTTGGGGTTTGTCTGCCCTGTTTTGTTTGCAGTTCACTCTGATTGATTGACCTCAGCTGGCTCCCACGTGCAGCACCGTCACATCATTTTATTCTCCTTGGTTGTATTCTTTAATACAGAATGTCCTTTACTAGATTCCTTCTTCCCTCCTCCCCCATGTCTTTATGGAATAAATATAATGGTGAATAATATGTTGCACTCACACAGCTTTTTCCAGCCAACATTCTCAGAGCTCTGTACAAATATAATCTCTGGCCCTTTGCATAGGCTAACAAGTGGTGTAAGTGGATAGAGAACTTGTCCCCAGCCTTTAAATACCCCATGCAAGGACTACGACCCATGGCAGCCCTTGTGCTTGGAAGAAGACAAGCAGTATTCTCTCCATGTATTCTTCGGGGCACACAATAGTCAAAAGGGGACAGAGAGGAAGAGGATAAAAATAAAATGTTTCAAAAGTTTTCATGAAACAGAATTTTATCAAAATGGCTGATTTCAGATAGAAGGTCTCAGAGTTTTTTTTTTCTTTTTCTTTTTTTTCTTACTATGGTTAGGAAAGACCGGAGAGCCCTGCACTGCAAAAACATTCCAGATAGAACTTTCTCAAAACTGATATGTCTCTGTGAAACATTTCAGCTCTGATGACATATTTCAACAAAATTTCATTTAAACGAAGATGTTCTGACCAGCTCTAGTATCGTCCTTACATGTTAGCTTCAGTGCTCCAGGCTGTAAAAACATCTGCTCTATCATTTTATTCTACTTTGGGGCATTCTACTAACCCAAAATCATTCTCACAGTTCTTATGGTTTTGAAGGTTCAGCTTATTTGTTATTTTCAGCATATCTTCATATCATAAGTTCACTCCATAGAGCTCTAATGATGCATGCTAAGCCTTACTGGGTAACAAGCCCTACCCCCCTACCATTGAGGGCTTTGAGAGTACTGTATATGCAACCAAATCTGTATTTTCAAACCTGTATATAGATAGTTTAAATGTAAAATCTCCAGGAATGCATTAAGTGCTTGAATCACGATATAAACCTGTAGGGCATTCTGCTTTTTTCACTGTTGTTTTATTTAATAGACTATCTTTCCTGACCACAATCAAAGACATAATATCATCATGTACTTTATATGATAAGCTGGATAAGGTGAATAGATATGTGATAAGGTGAAAAAAGGACATAGAACTGTCTTTATAATAATTATAGGGGTTTATTTAAGATTTCTGTCCGCTTGTTATCATCTGAACTCTGGTTCGAGATAATGAATACATATTCAAAGAAGACAGTTTCTGGAATTATCATATATGTAATATGCCTCAGCTATTTAAACCTAAACAAATCTAAGACCCAGGGCTTGTCAATCAGTGGACAGTATGTCTGCTCCTAGATAGTAATCATAATTATAAATCATACCTAATGCTCAGCTTCAAAGAGAAACTGCTGAGCTTCAGTTCATCTGCAAATTTGACACCATCAGCTCAGGATTGAAAAAGACTGTGAATGGCTTGCCAACTACAGAACCAGTTTCTCCTCTCTTGGTTTTCACACCTCAACTGCTAGAACAGGGCCTCATCCTCCCTGATTGAACTGACCTTGTTATCTCTAGCTTGCTTGCTAGCATATATATACCTGCCCCTGGATATTTCCACCACATGCATCTGAAGAAGTGGGTATTCACCCACGAAAGCTCATGCTCCAAAACGTCTGTTACTCTATAAGGTGCCACAGGATTCTTTGCTGCTATTCCAATGTTGTAAGTATAAAGGTAGAAAGGCGGTATAGTCTTTTTATTTGTTTTCCTTTATGTGCAAATGTGTATTTGGCTGGAAGTATTTTAAATTGTATTTCTATTGGAGGAGGCTATTTTTCCAATTTCTTAAGCTGACAGACCCTGTAACTTTTTACCATCTAAATTGCAGAGATAGACCTTTTACTTTTTTTTTTTCTACAAACAAAGGCTTCTCTCCACCGAGATTTGAAAGTATCTTGTTTCCTGATTGGTCCTCTGGTCAGGTGTTGCAGGTCACTGTTTGTTAACCCTTTTGTCATAAACAGATAGCTAAGAGTTAATGTCTCTTTCACCTGTAAAGGGTTAACAAACAGTGACCTGCAACACCTGACCAGAGGACCAATCAGGAGACAAGATACTTTCAAATCCAGGTGGAGAGAAGCCTTTGTTTGTAGTTTTTGGGTTTTGCTTTATTCTCTCTAGGCTCTGAGAGTGATCACACATACCTACAGGCTCTCTAATCTTCTGTTCCAATTTGGTAAATACAAAAGTAGAAAGACAGTTTAGTCTTTTTTAATTGTTTTTCTGTATTTGCAGCTGTGTATCTGGCTGGTAGAGTTTTAATGTGTATTTGGGTGAAAGTATTTTAAATTGTATTTCTGCTGGAGAAAGCTTTCTTTCTATTGTCTATAAGCTGAAAAACTCTGTAACTTTTTACCATCTAAATTGCAGAGATAGACCTTTTATTTTTTCTTTCTTTTTATTAAAAGTTTTGCTTTTAAGACCTGTCTGATTTTTTTCCCCCTTGTTGAGGCTCAAGGGAATTGAGTCTGTACTTAACAGGGAAGGAGAAGGGAGCGGAAGGGTGAAATCCCTTTGTTTTAGATTCACGGAGCTTGAATCTGGATTGCATCTGGGGAAAGGTATCATTCCTCTCTGTGTGGTAATTCAAGGAATTGAATCACGGTGATCTCCTAGTGTACCCAGGGTGGGAAAGACTGGGAGGAAGAAAGGAGGGGGAAGGGAAATGGTTTATTCCCCTTTGTTCTGAGACTCAAGGAATTTGGGTCTTGGGGCCCCCAGGGAAGGTTTTGAGGGAGACTAGAGTCTATCAGGCGCTTACTCTAAGTCCTGATTGGTGGCAGCAGTACAGGGTCTAAGCTGGTAATTAAGCTTAGGGGAATTCAAAACAAAACCCAAAAAACACAAACAAAGGCTTCCTTTCACCAAGATTTGAAAGTATCTTGTTTCCTGATTGGTCCTCTGGTCAGGTGTTGCAGGTCACTTTTGTTAACCCTTTACAGGTAAAAGAGACATTAACCCTTAACTATCTGTTTATGACAACTTCTGATAAATATCTAATCAAGGATTGCCCACAGACCACTTTATATATCAGAGTGAACAGAAATAACACAGTTTGGGGCAGAAATATTACTCAAACACGATAAAAATAACTTTGCCTGGATATTGTTTTCCCAGAATAACTATGGTTCTGTGGTCACAAAACACTTCTCCATTGCTTATTTCATTCATTGACTCACTCATTGATCTAAATCATAGGGCTGAATTATACTTTAGCTTTGACATACTCTTCACAGAGAGAGGTTCTTATCCCCAAAGGGTAATAATAATATTATAGTCATGCTTGAGTAATCTCCCCATAAAACATATATACTTACAGAAGACCCTCTTTCTTCTCAGGAGTACAGGGACAGTCCCACTGACATATTAATTGCCCAACACAATTGAAAACACTAATTACTGTGGCAGTATATTCATGTATACAAGTATTAAGATGAATTTCTTCAAGCAATCTTTGAACCTTCTTTTTAAGCCAAAGAACAGTCATGTGGCTACATTCATAAATCAGGAGTAAATCCTTATTCTACTAGTAAAGCAATATGACTTCCTTATTATTCTCATTCATAGAACTGATTTAGTGAGAGAGCCAGAAATCATAGCTTAATCCACACTGTAGGCCAGGTCCTCTGGTCCACTTGAGCTGGGTTCAGTCTAAGAAGTGGGAGGACAAGATAGCTTTACACTGTATCCTTGAGATGATTCTGCACTGTCCCTATCTTTTGGAGTAGTGCAAGGATGATGAAACAACAACATGAAGGGATGCCCTTCAAGCACCAATGCCTCAGAATAGAGAGAACCTTGGAAAGCCCGCATCAGTTCATGGGGACTTAGCTGTATATTTACTATAGTTATTATTTTAAATTTTCTAAAACAGTTATGTTATAGTGGTGGCCGAAAGGTCCCAAGTAAGATTAAAGCTATGCATTGAGAGGTGCTTTACAAACACAGATAATCCTTCTTCCTGAAGGCTTACAATCTTAAAAGCTTTATAAGCATATATTGTTAAAACAAACAATAACTCCCCCACATTTTTTTCTAAATTAAGGATAAGTTTCTGTGCTGTGCCTCTAAGCACAGAATTTGTAGCACAGTGGGAGAAGAGCTATGGTGACTTTTGCACCTTCCAATCCTGAGCTGTTTCAATGGCTGGAGAGTCTCATGAGGTGGAGATCTATGGAGGCCTGTCTAAGTTACAGACTACTCCTCAGGCTTCCTTATAGGTGGCAGAACTGAAGAGATTCCAGGCAGCACTGCACGCTGTGTGCCCACCCTGCCATCCCCAGACCCTCTCCTGGCACACCTGTGAGTCCCTACACCAGGCCTTGCAAGAAGACCCTCAAGAGGCAGTACTCCTTATGTTCTCATAGACCATGGACTGGGTAAATCCTCCCTTAGTTCCTCTAAACTGTCTTTTTTCTAATTAGCTTATGCTGTAGATTTTAAATATTGTTTAACTCTTGATAGATAAAGTTTGAAGTTTTAAAATTAAGACACCATGTAGCTAGTGGAACCATTCCATGATATAGAAAAAGTGATATGTTAAGCATCTGTAACTTTAAAGATGTTTGATATGGGCAAAATTACAAAGCAAGTGAATATAGGGTTAATAATGGAATTCTGGATACATCTTCAATTATGGAGCTATGCGGTGGCTCCATATTCAGGATAACATGTAATCTTTGGTAATTCAAAAACAGCTTTACTTATTTTCTGAAAAATAAAAATCAAAACTACAGTCAGGTACCATTTTGCAACAAATCCCGTGCTACCAACAATAATATAATTATTAGATAAACCACCAATTAAAACCTTATGAAACTGAGACTAGAACCCAAACCTATATAACGACATGAGGTAAGCCAAAAACTTTCTCAAATTAATGAAGTATAAGACCTATATGTTTCCAAGATGCTGTGTTCCCAGAGGGCAAGTTCCTCTTGCACACACTATAGATATTAACTGGTGTATTCAACTGCAACAATAAATTTGCTGAATCACAATTTATTTTATTCAAATAAAGCCTATCCATGACTTTATGAGGCGATTTAACAATCTGCAAAGTATAAAGAAAGTAACAGGCATTTTTTTTGAAGGAGAGGAAAACAGCTGTGTGCCAAGACTCTGCTGGGAGTAAGGAAGACTCAGGGTGGTAAAATATCTGCTTTCAAACTTTTAGGGGTGATAGAACTGAGAATTGGCCTGGATGACCCAGATGGGTGTAAAGCAATCACTGGGGAAGTATGAACTTTAAAGAAAGAGGAAAGGCATACTTTAATCTATGTGTTTAGGAATGTCATTTAACATGTAATTAAGCAAACAGATGGACTGAAGAACTAAGTTGCCAATGCCCTATCCAGAAAAGCTAACATCATGGCCAGTGGCCAAAACTCTAACTTCAAACTTGCAAGGCTCCAGGCACCCTAGGCAGAGAACAGGGAGTCTGAGCCCCAAAGAATAAGCAACTGAATCAACTGACTGCATGCAATTTGATCATACTATGAAAATGTATTGAGTAAGGTAAGTAAGAGGCATCTCTGGGGTACATGGGAACTAGGGTTCATTGAATGTTTCCTTCCAGGAAAGATTTAGGCTGGCAGAATCTCAATGAGTTTGCTGGTAAAGCTGACTAACTGGTGTGTCGTGGAGCTGATACACAGTTGAAGCTCCAGCAAAACTTTCTCTTGCCAACGCACAGGGATAACACAGTGCCTTATGGTTCTGCTTGCCCCAAGAGAGTGTCATAAGCTCTCAGATGGCAGCCGTGTGAAATGGTCTTGACTGCTTGCCCTTAATGGAAACACTCTGCACATCTTCAGAGAAAGTTATTGAGCATGCCCCTTCCTCTAAAAGTTTCTGGGCCAATCTAACTGAGGGTCCTTCAGAGATATAGATATGTGCAGAGATATAGATGGTTCTGCAAAAGTCCATGTCTCCTACCCACTGTTTCTCTTCCCTCATTAGACTCAAGAAAATCAGTTGCTTCATTACAAGTACATGGGTTACACATGCTTTATATATCTCTAAAACAGGGGTCGGCAATCTCTGGCACGCGGCTTGCTAGGGTAAGCACCCTGGCAGGCCGGGCCAGTTTATTTACCTGCCGCATCAGCAGGTTCGGCTGATCGCGGCTCTCACTGGCCGCGGTTCACCGTCCAAGCACGTCCCTTGGCCCACACTGCTTTTCATAGCCCCCATTGGCCTGGGAAGGTGAACTGTAGCCAGTGGGAGCCACAGTTGGCCAAATCTGTTGCCACAGCAGGTAAACAAACTGATCTGGCCACCAGAGTGCTTATCATGGCGAGCCACGTGCCAGAGCTTGCCGACCCCTGCTCTAAAATCAGTGAGTCCAATTCTCCATTGCATGAAAGTAGCTCACATTTACTTCAATGGGATTTCTTCATATGCACATGTTGGAGTATCAAGGACAGCAAGACTTGCACACTTGGTCCAAGTAAGTGCAGCAATCCAAACTTTGATCAGCTCCTAAAGATCCATATTATCATCAGAGAAGTTCAGGCTCTAAAATGAGTACATCAGTTTTGGGACTAAATTGAGGTTTCAGTCATTCCACTATAAATCCAAAATAACTTCTCAATTAGGTTAGTGGAGTTAGTGTTGGTTTCATCAAAGTAACTCAGAGCAGAATCTGGCCCCTTGTTTTTGTATTTGTTGCAAAATATATCACACTTTATACATTATGTTACCAGTAGAACTGGTCAAAAATAACAACTATTTTTCATCACCATTTGCCATGAACATCTTTTAGTTTTTCTCTACTAGTTTTCAAGGAAAATCCAAAACTGAACAATGTGTTTTTTTTTTTTAATGTAATAGCATTTGGATTTTGGTAAAAATGTCTTTTCAAGAAATATTTTCAATAAAAATAAAATTTACTGAAAACTGATTATTTATACTTTTTTGAATTTTTGTTTTTTGCTTTTCCACTGTGGGGAAAAATAGACTACTTAGTCAAACATGATTTTTTTCTGTCAACATTTCCATGAAAATGGTTTTGATGAAATTAAATCAAGTACCAAAAGATGGCTCCTTTCCATTCCTTTGGATATGACATTTTATGATGATTTTTCCCAGACCTCTGGACCAATCATCAATAAAATGTTAAAGGTGGACTTGCAAAGCATAGGACATAGTTCATTCTTGTAGCACGCATGAAACCCTAACATGATTTAACTTTCCTGTTTCTTGTTAGTGTATTAAATTTTCTCATCCTTTGCAAAATTAAACCAAATAAAATATATCTATTTTCTTGGCCAGTATGTAAGCTTCTCTCTCTCTGTCTTTCTCTCTCTCTCTCTCACTCTCACTCTCTCTTACACACACACACAAACTTGTTCTCATTTTTAGTATTTTATTAGTGCATAATATTTTCAAATACTTCACACTATTTCAGGGAATTGTATTATGTTGTACTGCAAACAAACAGAATACATTGCTATATTCTTACTTCTGATTTGTACACTAACCTGTGCCATTATTCAGTTCCACCAACATACTGACAGAGGCAAATACTTAGTTGAGTAAGAAAAAAAACTTCTGTTGTACTAAACTAATATTTGAGGTAAATCATAACAACCATCAGTTCTTTGATGTGTAAACAGTAAGCACTTTTGGGAATTCCTGTTAGAGCAGAATGTGAAGGCAGCATGGTGAATTCTGCTCTGGGAATAAACAGGCCAAGCTTGGCTACTTGAGACGGAAACTTATCCAATGGGCTTTAGTTCAGCTTGTCATCTGTCCATGAGAATTTTGTTCATATTACAATAGAAACACATATAGTATTGTTCAAATTGAAATAATTTGGTGCACAGGACTAATACCACTAGGAAGATTAGATCTTAGAATATAATTGCTTCCTCCACACAACTCTACCATTCATCATTTCACAAGAATATGGGGTGGTTGTTTACGATGGGTTGATGAAAGATCATTCATTTAGATCAATCATTTGGGTTCCCTCAACTGGATTTGAGGCTTCATTTTACCATCTTCTCTCCCTTTCTGCTTGGAGTGGGTTATGGGAGAGTGCTCTCTGAATATATTCATTTCTGTAAAAATATATATTCAGTCTGGGTATAACTTTTCCTCTTTAAGACTCTCTCCCCTCCCCTGATAAAGATGATGATTTCATAATAAAATCATCATCCTCATCATCATAAAAAATAAGGTCTCTAACACATTTATAAATGGTTAGTTCTTAATTTTTTCTCAAAAATATTACACAATCCGTTCCTCTAATGATAATTCAATATTACCCTATGAATGTGCTGGGCATATGCATGTTGATGGTGATATTGGTCAGGCCACACAGTAATATTCTGAGTGGATGTCAGTAGGGTTGCAGGAAGCGGCGTGGGCTGAGGGCTGTGCTGTCTGTGGCTTGCTGGCCTGGAGCAGTGAACTGCGGCCAATAGGAGCCATGATTGGCCGAACCTGCGGACCCAGCAGGTAAACAAACCAGTCCAGCCTACCAGGGTGCTTACTCTGGTGAGCCACATGTCAAAGGTTCTGAGCCCTGTTCAAGCCTAATTTAATGGTGTCCCATTTGCAAATTAATTCCAATTCTGCAATTCCTCATTGGAGTCTGTTTTTGAAGTTTTGTTTGTTGGAGTATTGTGACTTTGAGGTCTGTAATTTAGTGACCAGGGAGGTTGAAGTGCTCTCCAACTGGTTTTTTAATGTTATAATTCTCGACGTCTGATTTGTGTCCATTTATTCTTTTGCACAGAGACTGTCTGGTTTGGCCAATGTACATGGCAGAGGGTCATTGCTGGCACATGTTGGCATATATCACATTGGTAGATGTGCAGATGAACAAGCCTCTGATAGTATGGCTGATGTGATTAGGTCCTATGATTTTTGTCTCCTGCTGATAATAGTCCACCTTAATTGACTACTCTCAATACAGTTGGTATGGCAACACCCATTTTTTCATGTTTTCTGTGTTTATATCTATCTTCCTACTGTATTTTCCACTGCATGCATCCGATGAAGTGAGTTTTAGCCCACAAAAGCTTATGCTCAAATAAATTAGTTAGTCTCTAAGGTGCCACAAGTACTCCTCGTTCTTTATACTGACCAGTGTACAATATTGTTGATCCTTTTTGTCCCCCTTTTTAAAGATAGATACTATGTTTGCCCTTTCCTGTCCTCACCATCCTCCATGATTTCTCATAGATAATTGCTAATTCCAAGACTGCTCCAGCTAGTTCCTTAAGTATGCTAGGATGAATTTCTTCAGGCCCTGCTGACTTTAATATAGCTAACTCATATAAATATTCTTTAATTTGTTCTTTCCAGAATTTGGATTGCATTCCTTCCTCTTTGTTATTAATATTAATTGTATTGAGAATCTGTTCACCGTTAACCCTTTTAACGAAGACTTGAAGCAAAATAGTCATTAAACACCTCTGCCATCTTGATCCCATCAGTGATTAGCTCTCCTTCCCTGCTAAGTAGAAGATTCTTTTTCTTTCTTTCTTTCTGAAACAATACATTTGAATTTTTTTTGTTTTGTTGCATTACTTTTTCCAACAGATTGTTTTATCGTACCCATGATGTCAGCCCTTTTTTCACTCCTTCTATTTTTACCCAGAGACTAAACTGGTATACCTATCACCTCCTTCTGGGCCTCGACACAAGTGAATATAATCTTGCTGTACAATGCAACACCTTCTTCCTTGTCATCATGCTGTTCTTTCTGAACAGGCTATACCCTTATATGCCTGCTTTCCATTAATAATATTTATTCCGCCAAGTTTCTGTGACACCAATTAAGTCACAGTTTAGCTTATGGACTAATACTACCAGTTCTTCTTGTTTATTCCACATACTCCTCATGTTTGTGTATAGGGATATCAGATGATGAGCAAATTCCCCCACTGATTTCCCTCTTGTTGCTCCTATTGTAATTATTCATGTCCCCCCACCCTGCTGCACAACATCTCCCCATCTGTTAAGGTTGTCATTTTATACTTGCCTGTGGAATTTTGTCACCTGCTTCCTTTGAACCTAGTTTAAAGCCTCTGCACTAGGCTGGCAAGTCAGCATGTGAAAATGCTTTTCCCCTTTGTGGTCACATTGAACCCAATTCTTTCCAGCAGACATGCTTCCCAGAACATCATTCCATGGCCAATGAATCCAAAGCCCACCCATCAACACCATCTGTACAGCCATGCATTCATCTCCAGAATGCATGTATCCTCACCTGAGCCCTTAACCCTCAGCTGGGAGGATGGACAAGAACATAACAGATGCCTCTGCCTCCTTCATCCTTGCTCCCAGAGCCTATAGTCACTGCTGATCTGCCCAGGGTCATATCTGGTGGTATCATTAGTGCTTACATGGATGAGCAGCCCAGAGTAACAGTCAAAGGAATGAATGAGACTTGTCAATCTTCCTGTAATGTATTAGACTTGGGCTTCAGGCAGGCAGCACACTTCCTGGGACATCATATCAGAATGGAAAATGGATGACTCCATCCCCCACAGAAGGGGATCCCTGACCACCAGCATGCTACAGCCCCTCTTGGGCATGGTGGCTGTGAGTCTCCTAGCTTTAGGAGAAGATGAGTCTCTTTCCTTGACCATTGGAGTCAGCTCCTGACCTCTTGTTGCCAGTACAGCATACTGGTTATTTATCTTGATGAACAGGAGACCTGAGCGAGGGGTGGGGCAGAATCCACTGCCTGAGGTGGACAGCAAGCAGTCTCTTCCGTGGAAAGTAGCCAGTTCTCCATCCTTTTCTGGTGCTGCTGTAGTCATTGGTAGTCAACTAGCATCCTCCATCAGAGATAAAAGACGGTTACTCACCTTTGTAACTGTTGTTCTTCGAGATGTGTTGCTCATATCCATTCCAGTTAGGTGTACGCGCCGCGCGTGCACATTCGTCGGAAAACTTTTACCCTAGCCACTCAGTGGGCCGGCAGGTCGCCCCCTAGAGTGGCGCCACCATGGCGCTCCATATATACTCCTGCCGGCCCACCCGCTCCTCAGTTCCTTCTTGCCGGCTACTCCGACAGTGGGGAAGGAGGGCGGGTGCGGAATGGATATGAGCAACACATCTCGAAGAACAACAGTTACAAAGGTGAGTAACCGTCTTTTCTTCTTCGAGTGATTGCTCATATCCATTCCAGTTAGGTGAATCCCAAGCCTTACAAAGGCGGTGGGGTCGGAGTGAAATATGGCAGAATAAAACTGCCGAGCCAGAGGCTACAGCCTCCCTTGACTGCTGAACCAGGGCATACTGCGAAGCAAAGGTAAGGACCGAGGACCAATGGAGCTTCGCGACAGGTCTCGTGGGTAGAAACACGAGCCAGCAAGGCGGCAGATGAAGCCTGAGCCCTGGTAGAATGCACGGTGATGTGGCTTGGTGAAATATGAGCCAAATCAGAACAAGTGGGGATGTCCGCCATCACCCAAGATGAGATCCTCTGAGAGGAAAACAAGCAAGCCCTCCCTTTGGCCCGCTACCGGGGCAGAGCTGGGGCACCTTAGGAAATGATTCTGTCAGCACAAGATAATGCGAGCACTCCACAGATGTCCAAGGAGTGCAAAGGTTATGCCCATTGCGTTGAGCTGTGGGTAACATGAAAGGCCAAAACACCTTAGGGAGGAAAGCCGGGTGCGGTCACAACTGCACCTTGTCTTTGTGGAACCTTCGTAAGAGCTCTGACCTCAGAGACCCGTCTGGCCAAGACTAGGTTGAGGCCCCAGGGCGGGGCTGGGCGGCGCACCCGAGGGTGCAAGCGCTCCAAGCCCTTGAGGGACCTCGAACCCATAGAGCGTGGGACACTGAACGTCCATCTTAGCCTGCTGCAAGGTAGGGACGGCTGCTGAGCGTATCCTCAGCGATGATACCGCCAGATCCTGCCGCTAAAGGCCAGAGGCAGGCCAGAAAGAGGGGATCGAGACCTCAGCAGGAGCAAGATCGAGCGTACTGCAGCTGTAAAGGAAACGCTTCCACCTGGCTCGGTACGTTGACCAGGTGGAAGGCTGCCTGTCACCCCAACTCAGGTACGCAGGAGCCACCGTGAGGCGAAGAGGCTGCAGGTCCGAGTGACGAAGCCTGTCATTGCCCTGAGTGATGAGGTCTGGGCTGACAGGCCGAGCAACGTGGTATGTCAGTGCTGCCTGGACCACTCTGGAGTGATCATGATGACGCACGCTCCGCCCCTGCGGAATTTGAGCAGGACGTAACGAACCAGTGGGAACAGCGGGAAGGCATAATGCAGTTGGCCGTTCCATGGTATCAGGAATGCGTCCAAGATCGATTCCGAGGAGAGACCTTGGAAGGAGCAGGACACCTGGCATTTACTGCACTCGCGGTGAGCGAACAGGTCTGTGTGAGGAACCATTTCCACTTCCGGAAAGCGGGACGCCTCACATGGGGCAGAGTGATGACTCGTAAGACAGGAAAGACCTGCTGAGTCAAAGAGATAAGACGTTCCGAACGCCTGGGAGAAAGGACGTCGCCAGCTCCATCGAGCGGGCCATGCAAAAGACCCGGAAATGGATGGCCTCCTGACAAAAAAGGGGGGAGGACTATGTCCCCCCTGAATGCTTATGAAGCACCTGGCCATTGTGTTGGCTGTAAACACCGAGATACAACGGCCTCGCAGCTGCCGCTGGAACCCCTGGCACGCCAGGCGGACTACTCTGATTTTTGGGGCATTAATGAGGAATGCCAGCTCTCTAGAAGACCGAAGGCCTTAAGCTCGGAGGTGACCATGAGCACTCGAGCAGAGAGATGATGCGTCCGCCGTCAGGGGCAGTGAGGGCTGGGGCGGATGAAACCGCATCCTGTCCACACCAAGGAGGGGGTTAGCCACCACTCTAGGGAGCCTAAGGCGTTCGAGGGAACGGTGACTACCATGACCATTGGCTCCCTGTCCAAGCGGTACGCCGAGGTGGGCCAGACTTGGAGAGGACGGAGGCGGAGCTTGGCGTGTTTGGTTACAAACTTGCGGGCAACCATGGACCCAGGAGACTGAGACAAGAACGAGCTGAGGTCGTTGGGAAAGCCTTCAGACCTCAGATGATTGATGCCATCGCCTAAAACCGCAGTTGCGATAAGCAGGCTCCGGCTAGGTAGGAGACCAAGATAGCCCCTAGGAAGCCCAACCTCTGCGTGGGAACCAGAGTGGATTGCTCTATAGTAATCATCAGGCCTTGATCTGTGAATAAGACCGTGACGATGCCCACGGCTGAGTGGGTTGTGTGTCAGAGTCTCCTCGGATAAGCGAATCGTCCCAATACGGAAAAACGCATATCCGACATAGCTACGGTAGGCGGCGACTATGGCCGTAAACCGGGAGTATTCACCGCTGGCTATAAAGCGGAGGCATCTCCCATGCGGAGGGAAGATGGCATTGCAAAAGTACGCGTCCTTCCTATCCAGGGCGGCATAGTAGCCCCCCGGAGGCAAGGATGGAATAATGGTTCCCAGGGATACCATGCAGAACTTCAACCTTATCCCAAACCGGTTGAGTCCATGCAGGACCAGGAAGGTCTGACCTGTGGTCGAGTGGGGGACTAGGGCATAACGGGAGTAAAACCGCTAGCCCCTTTTGTCCGCTGAAGGGGGACAGGGCTGGAGCAATTTTAAGGTGGTACCTATGCTCCATCGTGCGCAGGACCCAGCGACCTAAAAGTAACTGGGGCCATGCCATGAGAAAGCGGGATCAGGATCCCGTCCTGCGACTGGTACACCGCCCTCCGGTGAACCTTGGAAGGTCCGTCTTTGGTCCCAGTGGTAATTGCGAGGGACCTCGACTTTGGCTTTTTAGGGGGCCTGACGTTTGTCTGCGACCACCTTGGCCTTGCCGTTTTCCAGAGTTCTGCCTCTGGCTAGGCACAGAGTATGGCGGCTGGGGCCATAAAGGCCTGCGTTTGGTCGCAGGCGTATACATGCTGAGACGCATTAGGACCCTATTGTCCAGCAGGCTTCGCAGTCTGGGGCTGTCTCTGCCGCGAAGATGCCTTTACCAACAAAGGGTAAATCCTTTCCCCCGTCCTCCAAGACGGCAGCGAACTCTAGGTGGGAGGTTCGAGGGAGAAACTCCTCCACCCAGGTGCTATAAGTATCGCAGCTAAGCAAGGCTTGTTGCTTCGCACCCCAGAGGTGCAGGGCCCCTGCAGAGTACACCTTGCATTCGCCAAGGCTCTTTCCGCTTCGGGGCTGGCGCCCGCTGGCCATGATATCAGGATCGTGGTCCTGAGCATAAAATCCGCGCATATGGGGTGACACGGATGCGTGTCCGGACGGCCATGGAGGTACTAAAAGAGGGCACGGGCCGAGTCCCTGACTCACTCGGACCTTGCCCAACTCGGCACCGGGGACCGGCATCGGGAGGCGTATCGGTACCTGGAACGAGATCCAGACCCGCAACCAGAACGGTGTCGGGAGGTCGACCGAGATCTCGAGGCTCGGAGAAGAGCTACAGGAGTCAAGGTACCTGCCCCGGTGCCAGATGTCGGAACGGTGCCGATAGCGGGTCGGCGAACGGGATACCGACCGGTGCAGTGAGTGTGACCCGTACCGAGGAAAACAGTACCGGGACTGCCAGTGGTGTCCGGTGTGCCGACAGGACTTGGCGCGTCTGCGGGACCGTGATCATAGACGGTGCCGCTCTGCTGTACTGACAGGGGACAGTCCCTTGAAGAGACTGTATTACCCGTACCGGCGGTGCCCGGGTCAGGCAGCACTGACTCCGTCATGGCACTGAGAGCCCTCGCCGTTGGTAACATCTCCGGCGCGCAGGGAACAGCAGGCTCAACCACAGTGCGTACTGGGGAGCTGTCAGGCACCGGATTCGACGGCCCTCGTGGGGCCGGGATCCATGGTACCGAGGTCATCAGAGCTTCGGTAGGTGCCGGTGCCGGGAGAACCGAGTTAGATAAGCCGTCTGGCTGGGGTGCCGTCAGCACTGAAGCAGCGGGAGTAATACGCTCAACCACGGCGCGTGCCGGGGAGCTGTCGGACACCGGATTCTACGGCCCTTGCGGGACCGGGATCGACGGTGCCGAAGCAGGTGTCGGTGCCGGGCGATCCGACTTAGACTAGCCCTCTGGCCGCGGTGCCGTGGGCACGGAAGCAGCCGGAGTAGCTCGACCACGGCGTGCGCCGGGGAGCCGTCAGGCACCGGATACTATGGCCCTTGCGGGACCGGGATCGACGGTGCCGACGTCATCGGTGCCGCAGCAGGTGTCGGTGCCGGGCGATCCGACGTAGACGAGCTCTGGCTGCGGTGCCGTTGGCACGGAAGCAGCCGGAGCAATACGCTCAACCACGGCGCGTGCCGGGGAGCCGTCAGGCACCGGATACTATGGCCCTTGCGGGACCGGGATCGACGGTGCCGACGTCATCGGTGCCGGGCGATCCAACGTAGACGAGCTCTGGCTGCGGTGCCGTTGGCACGGAAGCAGCCGGAGCAATACGCTCAACCACGGCGCGTGCCGGGGAGCCGTCAGGCACCGGATTCTACGGCCCGTGTGGGACCGGGATCGACGGTGCCGACGCCATCGGTGCCGCAGCAGGTGTCGGTGCCGGGCGATCCGACGTAGACGAGCCCTCAGGCTGCGGTGCCGTTGGCACGGAAGCAGCCGGAGCAAACGCTCAACCACGGCGCGTGCCGGGGAGCCGTCAGGCACCGGATTCCACGGCCCTTGTGGGACCGGGATCGACGGTGACGACGTCATCGGTGCCGTAGCAGGCGTCGGCGCCGGGCGATCCGACTAGACGAGCTCTCTGGCTGCGGTGCCGCTGGCACGGAAGCAGCAGGAGCAATACGCTCAACCACGGCGCGTGCCGGGGAGCCGTCAGGCACCGGATTCTACGGCCCTTATGGGACCGGGATCGACGGTGACGACGTCATCGGTGCCGTAGTAGGTGTCAGCGCATGGCGATCCGACTAGACGAGCTCTCTGGCTGCGGTGCCGCTGGCACGGAAGCAGCAGGAGCAATACGCTCAACCACGGCGCGTGCCGGGGAGCCGTCAGGCACCGGATTCTACGGCCCTCGTGGGACCGGGATCGACGGTGCCGACGTCGTCGGCGCCGGGCGAGCCATCTTAGACGAGCTGTCTAGCTGTGGTGCAGCTGACACAGAAGCAGCAGGAGCAGTAAGCTCTACCACGGCGCGAGCCGGGGAGCTGCCAGGCACCGGATTCCCTGGTCCTGGGGGACTGGAATCGACGGAGCCGAAGTCATCGGTGCCTCTGCAGGCCGGATAACGCAACTGAGGCGAGCTCTCTGGCTGCGATGCAGGTGGCACGGAAGTAGCGGGAGCAGGGGGCTCAACCACGGCGCGTGCCGGGGAGCCGCCAGGCACCAGCAGGAATCGTAGACTCTCTCGACCTCGGAAGAAGGGAACGGTGCCGAGTCGACATCGGTGCCGGCGACGGTCGGTGCCGGAAGGCCTTGGTGGTACCGGCGGGGTCCGGTGCCGAGGAGGCGCTTCTGCCCGCCGCTTGAACATCGCTCCGCGCCCAAGGTGGAGGGGCAAGTGAAAGTCCCGCACCTTTTTGTTCTCGGCTTAAAAGCCTTGCAAATGGGGCACTTATCTGTCAAGTGTGATTCTTCAAACAGGAGTCATGTAGATCTCTCTTCGGCCGCGGCTTCTGGTAAGCCGGGCCCCTTTTGAAAATCTGGTGAGCCATGCATGGCTCCGGCCCATACAAATATATATATATAAAAGTGTTATAACTGCATAATTATATACGAGAAAACGAGTAGCTAGGGAAGTGGAGGTCAGCTAAGCCGCGCTCCACTGTTCCAACGACCGACACGGGCGGTAAGAAGGAACTGAGGAGCGGGTGGGCCGGCAGGAGTATATATGGAGCGCCATGGTGGCGCCACTCTAGGGGGCGACCTGCCGGCCCACTGAGTGGCTAGGGTAAAAGTTTTCCGACGAATGTGCACGCGCGGCGCGTACACCTAACTGGAATGGATATGAGCAATCACTCGAAGAAGAATTCCATGTGCATCCTGTCAATGAAATCCTCACATGCCCGGATGGTATGCAGATGAGCCACCTCCTCCTGCAGCTTTCTCACTTGCTTAATATGGGACTCCACCAATAGATACCTTTTACACTGAGTGGTTCCCAGTGCCTGATTTTTGTTGGCAGGGCCATGCAGGCAGCATTCCCAGCAAGTCAAGACCAGGGCTTAGGTGGAAGCTTGCCTGGTTAGAATCCCTGTCTTTTATGGGGGGCAGAGGATGAGCCAGTAGTGGTGGATGCAGGCAGAGGATGAACCAGTAGCAGTGTTGACAACATGCCATTTTAGTCCCATGGCAAGTTCTTCCTTGTAGAATGCCTTCAAGTTTAAAAAAAAAAAGAAAAAACCCATACAATCCTGGATCCCTTCCTTCCTCCATCAGTGAATTCAGTTGACTTACTCTCTTAGTCAACCAGATTACTTTGTTTTACCAGCCCCTGGGAGCCTGCATTTGTTTTTTAAGGCTGAGCCCCACAGATTGCTAGAATGGTTGACTAAACCCCTCTCACTCAGCTGTCTCTAATCACGCCAATCAAACTCTGCCCTGCTGTCATGTCAAAGAGCCATTCTAGAGTCCTGCTAGAAAACAGGCACTAACTTAACTCACTGCAGGGTAACCAAGCCCAGACAGTCAACACCCAAGCCTAAATTTCAAAACACTGCAACCACAACCAGCCCAGAGTCCTGTAACTAATTATGTAATCATATAATTATGTAATCGATGCATGGGTAATAGATTAGATTTGAGTTTCAGAGTTAAGTGGTAAAAGTAGGCATGATTGAGTGTGTAGTAGGTATATATGTTTTTCTTGCCATTGTCTTTTCAGCCATGCTCTTGTTCTCATTCTAGGACTTTGACTGAGGTGTATACATCCAGTTTAGACTGAGTAAGGTGGGGTGGGACAATTGAATCAACTGATTCAGGGTCGACACCAAGGTAATAAAACAGCTATTGAGAGCTCCTGTTTGAGGATGACTGTGCCTTCCTTTCTCACACATTCAAGAATTTTCAGCTTATTGTGGACTGCATTTCCTATGCCTGAAAATGCTTCAGCCTCACAATGAGCCTGAAGAAGATGGAGGTCATGTACCAGCCACACTAGACCACCGACATTATGATCCTGTAACCCTTCTGTCCCTCTGAGTTGGCAGCAACAAGGGCCGGGTTCAGTAGCCAGGGGTTCCGTTTTAATAACACCATGTATAACCGGCTCGAGCCCCCACCCAGTGACCTGGGACACTTACATACCACACCCTCCTGGGCGCCTCTAGGAGGCAATACTTCCCCTCTCGCAAGCACGGAGTCTGAGTGTAGCAAAATCCTTTTAATAAAGGAAGGAAACAATGCTGCATCCCATTGGAGAAACACCACAAACAGGATTATAGCACAAACCATAGACAAAAACCCACCTCCAAGTACATTTAGCAATGTCTTTTTCCCCTTAGGGTCTTAAGTCCAATTACCCCAAAGTCCAACAACCCAAAAGTCTCTGGTCAGTGCCACCCCAGAATTCAAGAGTTTATCTGCAGAGTTTTACCCCCTCAGCCTGGGTGGAAATGGGGGGAGTCTAAACAGGACGTTAAGGGGCACCTTATGTGGACCAGGGCCAACTGCTCTGCCTCCCCATGAAGTTCTGCTGCAGCCTTCACCACGACCCACTCCACCACACCAGCTGTGCCGCTCCTCCAGCTGTCCCTGCAAACCACTTCACTCCACTCACTGTTCCATGGGCTACTCCAACACGCTGCAAACTGCTCCGCTCTGCCAGCTGCTTAACGATAGGTCTTCAGGCTCCCCCACTGGTTAACACAGCACTCAGTGATCTCAGCTCAGCTCTTCCAGTGATTGCAGCTCTTAGTAGGGGAGCCCTGCTGCTGATGCACGATTAGCCCAACATGAATTCAGCTCAGCAGTCTCTAGATGGACTCCTCATGGAATCAAAATTAGCTCTACTCTTTAACATTGGAGAGAGGAGGATATGCAAATAGTGTTCCAGGCCCTCAAACAGGGCCCATACCATCAGGTACACACACCAACCTCTCCCAATTCATGGGGTTTTGGAACCCATGTCCCATGTTTAGCAAGTACCACCCAGCTGAGGTTGAGTCATCTCTGTCACAAAGCAGTCCCACAGCTCCCCATTCACACAATCAGGGTGACAAACTTTTTTTTCCTCCTACCCCAATAACAAAGAAATTGGGGATCCCAGAGCTGTTAAAATAACCATCCCAGTCTGCTGTGGGCTTATGCTAAGGGGGGGTGTGCCAATGCAAATGCTCGAAATCTCTTTCCACATTCTTTGAAATTCTTGAAATTCTTTCCACACTCCCTACAATTCATCACCAGATGTCAGGGTAGCGCTCATCCTGTCTCTGCTTACAATCCCATTGTCACAATTGACAACACGCTTCTCAACTTGGTCAGGAAATGGTGCTACTTGGGTAGCATACTTTCCAAAAATGTGTGAGGTCTCTGCAGGAGAGGAGATCACAACATAAGGCCAATGTCTCAAACCCTCCCTCCAATACCTACACTTGCAAACTATACAACAGAACTTGCAAATTCAGGATAAGGCTCCCTCTCAATGTGTTAGGGTTTTCCCTTTACCTCCTCCCCTGGTTCTTATCATTCAGACAGAAAGCAGAAGACCAGATGTCCGAAGTGCAGGCAGTGCAATGTTGGGGTTAATTTCAAGCAAGCATATCCATAGCTCTGATGCCGCAGAGCCTTTTCCCAGTGTTCCTGTTTCCTATTCCTCACTCCTCCTTCTTAGCAGGACCAAATATACCTGTAGTGCATGCCCCTGGTCCCACCCCTTACAAATTATAGTCATGTTCTGTTTCGGAGGGTTGTGAGTCTAGTGTTTTGGTGCCATCTCTTTTGTACCTCATGGAAGAGGTAAGGAATGAGTTTGTGTACTGGCCAAGGGCAGGCATTTCTTTGGCTTTTAGTGTTTCTTATGCATCCCTCCCCTTGCCACCCTACTTGCCCATCCTAACTGCTTGCTTGACCTTGGCTTGAGAGAGGAGCCAGGCAGCCTTTCAGTGTATGCTCATATATTACACTCCCACCATACTTAGTAACACTTTTAATTCGATCCCCTATCTTTTCTCATTGTGCTAACAAACCCATCTGGCTGGGCAGAAACAGCACACAATGTCTTTGTCCGTTGTTCACACATATTAGTAAAAATATAAAAATATCAAAAAGCCAAACCCAAAATTCTACTTCAGGCTAACAAACAGGCCTATATACTAACACTATGTGAGAAGCCTTAAAAATAAATATACCCAGAACCGAAGTCAACATTAGCTGAATGCTCATTTGCAGAAGTAACAAGAGATTCCATCAGCAGGTACATAAGTAAAATAAGCAAGGCCTACAGGCTTTAGGTCTGAAAAATGACTGCTTTGTCTAGTAGAACGAGAGATATACCTGTACCAGTAAAGTGCCGATATTCTGGAAAATATGTCACAATGTATCAGTTAATATCATAAGATGACCAGCAGTAGCATCTTGGACAATTTGTTTGAATGCAAGTTGCTATATTAACTATTTGACGGAAATGCTAGTGAGTAATAGAGGAACTAATGAGGTAGTCTATGAAAAAGGACCACCCCTAAAGTAGTGGTATGTGGACTTATGTATACAGAAAAGAGGATTGGAACTCTTACACATATGTATGAGTCTTATAGACATAAGCATAAGTCAGGATCAAAATAATTGTCTGGTCTTTTTGTTGCGAGGAAGACACACGGAAATATTAGGATGACAGACACTGGTGATGATGACAATAATGAAGATAATGACGAGGAAGATAATGACTCACGCTCCAGGGTCACTCAGTAGGAGATATGAGATATGAGTGATGCTAGTCATAGGACTAATCATTTTGCTCTCTCTCTCTGTCTGTCTCTGCTATTGTATTTCAATGTTTGCAGGATGGTTTATTTGCTTAGTGGATTTGTTATTAAAGGGATTTGTGATAAATTGCAAGTCTTTTTTGTGTAATCCTATAATCTCTCATTCTTGATGTTGATAACAATATCCCTGAGGTAGAGTCCTCAAGCAACTGAAACTTTATGGACAACTATGGTCTAATGGTTTGAGCATTAGCCTACTAAACCCAGGATTGTGAGTTCAATCCTTGAGGGGGCCACTTAGGAATCTCGGACAAAAATCTGTTGGGGATTGGCCCTGCTTTGAGCAGGGGGTTGGACTAGACGACTGCCTGAGGTCCCTTTCAATCCTGATAGTCTATGATAAAGATTAATCAATAACACTGCTCTACAGCCAAAATGCTTCTGAAATAAATGTAGTCCAACTTTACTAATTCTGGGTCACTGAGAACAAAAATGATGCTTAAAATTGTTGATTGGCTCTAGTTTTCAAGATATGCTATTGGTCAGTATATACGACCCTTGACTTGGGAATGACGGAAGATAAGTGAGTTATAAAGGGAAGGGATCTCAATTTAAACCAGAAATGACTAAAATACATCTTTGACTGGATCTATGAATAAATCTATGACTGGGTTTGGACAATACTTGCTTTTGAGGCAAAACAATGAATGATGCAATCTGAAGCTGGTATTGCATCATACATGATATGAATTGCATCATGTTATTCCTAGAAGTCATGGATGATGCAATCATAACGAAGCTTACATCACTCTGCTGAACACATTGCCCTATATCAGCTCTAGAAATCATACAGTGTCGTGCTCTCTTATTTGTCAGTGTTTGATTTTGCAAAGGGACACATTTCTGTTTAGCCAAAGTGAGCAGAGATGCCTCGTACTTGTGTGAACAGTGCAGATAACTTCTGCTATGTTTGTGGTGAAGTGACTTTTGCATCACAAAAGCACAGTAGAACCACTATGGTTAAGAAAGCCTATCACCTTTATTTTGGCTGCAAAATTGGAAATCAGGACAAGAGGTGGGCCCCACACATATGCTGCAAGACTTGTGCAACAAATCTTGGCCAGTGGTTGAACAGGAAAAGGATATCTATGCCTTTTGCAGTGCCAATGATTTGGAGAGAGCCAACAGATCATACCAGCAATTGTTACTTCCGCATGGTGCCTCCAGTTGGGAAAGGTGTGTCAAAGAAGAAAAAGTGGACTGTGCATTATCCAAACATTCCATCAGCTATACACCCAGTACCCCACGGAGAAGGACTGCTGGTTCCTGATGCACCAGAATCATTCTCACTTGAGTCGGACGAGGAAGAGGATGAAACTTCTGGTCCTGAACCATCAATGTCACAGGACCCACATTTTCTCCCATCCTCCTCCTCTGAACCACACCCCATAACACAAGGTGAACTGAATGACCTTGTCAGGGATTTGGAATTACCCAAGAGTAAGGCAGAGCTGTTGGGCTCCAGACTACAGCAGTGGAATCTCCTGGCAGGCTATCAGGGCAAATGGAGCCCATCAATGATTGCAGACTATCGCTGGACAGTGACAAGAGATGCTCTATTTAATGAATACAAGAGACAAGCCAAGAAGTGCCGAGTAGACACTGAATAGAACTAAACTATGTACATAATTTTTTTTGCCTTTTGTTTCATAATAAATTTTATTTATAGAACACTTTTGCTGATTTTTAAAGTGTTACATAAACAGGACAAATGAAATATTATCATGTAAAGCAACCATAAACACATGAAAAGACCTAGATTTACAATTTATGATTAAAACTCTACTATCTACACAATATACATAGACATAAAATGTAAAAACTTAAATATCTTAGAAACAGTAGCCAGTCAGTTGTTTTAATTGTCATATTTGAATTCAGCACATCAAAATACATACTAAATATCACATTTTATCTCTGAAGCAGACGACTTCTCAAAAATTGTAGACCAGTGTAATTGATGCATCAACCCCTCAGTAGGGCTACAAACTGAATGGTAAGTGCCCAGCACAGAAAGGGTTCCTCTTTTACCCCGCAAAGTTAATAACAGTAAGACATAGACAGTCACCAGAGATAGACACCAGCTTGCTAACTCCCTTAGTCTCCTGGCTGCCTTTATTTTACCTGGAGCAATTTACCTCAGAAAATTAATGAGAAAACATAATTTGGGAATAAGGGGGAAAGTACTGAGGAACAACATTTTGGCTGTTCAAGGCCCTTTTCTGGAACATGGTCACTAATTATCTGATCATCCGAATATCAGTGAAATATTTTTCTATCTGAATATTTTTAATAACTCATATAATACTATGCCATATTTGGTTGTCAGAAAAGCATTCAGCAACTTATTTTAGTCATTAAAGTCTGTTAAAGAACACCCACAGCTACCAGACCACTGTTTCAAAATTATAGGTCATGTAGCATCATAATACAATGATGGCTCCTAATTCCATTCAACTGCAAACGAATTTTCAAATGGACTATTCAGACATACATGGGTAAAGAACCCCCATGGTTTCCACACTGCTCAGAACTCATAGTAGATAAATACTTTTATCCAGAACTCTGTCCTTTCTAAGTTTTAGATAGCATTCAATGATATACATAGTTGTGTGTGCGCTGTTATTGAAGCCCTTGTCTCTGTACATAACTGCATCTGTTTTGCTGAGTTGAGTGCTTTTAAAGCTATATTTTTGTGCGGTGAAAATTGGCTGTAACTTTTTACATAAGACACAGTAGAAAATAATTAATACATACTTATTATTATTTACTCTCAACTCAACACCCTATGCACTGGAGAACACAGCGCTTACATTTTCAAACCACTATCCCGTTAGTAAACTGGAAGTTGCTGCCCACTGGAAGTAACTGCTAAGCCCCATGAAAAAGACTGAATTCTTGCTGCAAACCAACCCACCTTCCTTTTGAGGCAGTATCCTTTGAAGCATTGGAAGTCAGTCACTCATTGAACCCTCCCTGAGTATGAAATGAAACCGTTATGCAGGTGCTCCTTCATACCTTGCACCAGAAAAGCAAGTGGGCCTTCCCGGATGATACTGATTCTGTGAAGAGCCACTCCTATTCTATGACTCACTTTCCCATATGCAAAATGGAGATATTATTCCCTGACTTCCACACTTTGTCTTGGAATCTATAATTTCTGGCCAGGTGGGGCTCATGTCTCACTATTTTTATGTACAGCACCTAGTATGTTGGGGACCCAGTCACAACTGGGGTCCTTGGGTGCTAGTGAAACATAAATAAAAATAACCACTATAAAGAAGGGGGTAATGTGTGTGTATGAGGAATGGGAGACGAGGGAAGCCAAAGAAAAACGAATAGAGTTACTAAAGTTAAGCAATACATATTTCTGATGGTAGTCATTTGCACTATCCACTGTACTACACCATAAGTGCTTCCAGAGCCATATAAATCATTAGTAATAAGCAAGACCATTTATACTCCATATCATCATGGGACCAAATTCTATGTTAGTGACACCTCTATGCCATGGCAGTGACCTGGGATGTTATTACTCACCAAAAAGTAAAATACATTAGTGTCCCTCCGACCTTGATTTCAGCCAAGTCAATGGCAAAACACCCACTTGTCTTCAATAGAAGAAAAGTCACAAATATCCCTTCCATCCCACTAACTGATAAAACCAGTTAGAATTTTTCCTAACTTTTACCCTAACATTTACTAATCATACAGCTCCACTGACAAAGCTCAGTAAAATTTCATTCATTTGGTTCACAGTTATGAAATTTCACTTTTGCTGTGAATTTGCTGAGAAACTGAGACCAAGAATATTTTCCTGATATTCTTTATTGTCAAGGATTCTTCTGCAGTATATTGGTGCAGATAATTCTGTTTTAATGTGTGGTTTTGTATTAGGTAATGGTAGAGATTAATGTGATGAGAGCATTCCGTGTAATCCTATGGACAAGAAAGAGGGTGTGGGACAGAAAAGATGGAATAATAAAATCTTTCATTTGCCTTAATTTGCTTCTTGCCAGAATAAAAACATCAACAATGATATTAATCATCATTATAATAACATCAACAAGGATAATAATAAAAAATTAGATTAATAGTAGTAAACTAGGACGACTACAGAAAAAAAAGAAAGACAAAAACACATGACTTATTTTTTTATCTGGGACATCACTTTCTCAGTTTCTGCCCAAAGTACAAGAAAAAAAATGTCTGGACTGTGATAGCAATAACATCTTTTAGATTATTAATTGTTGATATGTGTGATATGTTCACTGAAGCAAGAAATGTATTCTTTGCCTTAGCATTCCCTATCCTTGCCCAAATTTTTAAGCCTTTGCTACACAGACCTATGTGATTTGACCTTATTGGGTATTAGTATGAGATTGGGGTTTGGGAATATAGCGGTACAGAGACATCCCTATGGTGTTTTTGGTGCTCCTTGTCAGTTATTCTCTTCTTTGCTTTTTAAGCATGAATAGTATGTACAATATAGACAACAACATATAGTAATATGGATCCTCATTTTCTAATAAAAGAATAATTAACTACAATATTTGCAAATGCTGCTGTATTCACATCATTATTGATACAGCTTAGGCAAATAGCCAAACTGTATGATTTTTGGATTACCGGGACACAACCTATAAAGATTTAATAGATCATTTTCTCTTTCACATGACCTTCCAAAATTATTTAGAAAATCAGAGCCAAGTTCTTTACAGAGGGGCATCAATTATAACTCTTTTCACGTACTTGTGCTCTTTAGTTCCATAGTGCTTCACAGTACCTAAACATAGTAATTATTTATATTCCAGCTAACTTACAAAGACTATAAAGCTTCTCATTTACCTTCCTGTTTCCCTGGATGATATGGTAATCCAGATGCTGGTTTCAGTGTGTCCTACGGTGACTCCTGTGGGAGAGGTCAGTTTCTCTCTTGAAGCCTAAACCTACAAATACTTGCCTCTCCTTTCATAGCAAGGAAGCAGATTAAATGAGGAAGGAGTGTACTATTTTTCTCAGTTTACTCCTATAAATTACAGAATTGCCTTTCTTCTCTCCCTTTTCGTAAGGAAGGTCGAGAGAGGAGCCTGATCTGCCAAACCTCAATCATGAGATCACAGCCTCAGACACACAGGTGTAGTCTCCCTAAAGTCAATGGGGTTACCGGTGTGTATAAGGACTACTAATGTGAGTAAGGTTTTGGAGGATCAAGCCCCAGAACTTCACTACAACTTGTATATGGGAGAGCTTGACAAATGCATGTTGCACAATGACAACAGGTACCGAGTGACAGGTTTCAAAGTAGCAGCCGTGTTAGTTTGTATCAGCGAAAAGAACGAGGAGTCCTTGTGGCACCTTAGAGACTAACAAATTTATTTGAGCATAAGCCTTCATGGGCTAAAACCCACTTCATTGGATTCACATGAGGATTCATTGGATTCACATGAGGTGGAAAATACAGTAGGAATAAATATATATACACAGAGAACATGAAAAAATGGATGTCGTTATAGTTGGTATGTTCTCTTTATATATATCTCTTCCTACTGTATTTTCCACCTCATGCATCCGATGAAGTGGGTTTTAGCCCATTAACACTTATGCTCAAATAAATTTGTTCATTTCTAAGGTGTCAGAAGTACTCCTCATTCTTTTTGCAGTTACCCAGTGATTTCCCTTAAAACAGTTTTGCTTAAAGTTCTCAGGCAGATGATGCTGTAATTATGCTTATAGGCTGTTGCCATTTGAGCTGCAGCATGAAATTATGAAAGAGGTTCCAGAATTATTAGCAGCCTAATTGCAATTCTATGTATTTGAATTTTAAATGTCTTTATTGGTCTGAATCATGAGTTTTATTAGGGGTAGACTGGAACATTTAATTGAAGTAAATGAAAGCTGCCCCTAACATGTCTGCAGAAAAGTCCCTTAACCCAAGCAGCTGCTTCTCTTCCTGCTGGAGTCCACCTTTTCTGCACCATCAGTTTTTATGCCTGTAAAAGCCAGTCACTGACTGGTGACAATTTTACTTAAAAAAAAATAAATCACCAGAGTTGTGAATAGGGATAAATGCATCCTTTTATATTTTGAACCAGTAGGAATCCCTGCAATCTGAACATATAAACCAAACTCTGAACATTAAAAACCTCTGAGAATAGTTCACATTTCTAAGTATAGGCTATGAAATTGATCTCCTTCCATCCTGCCTGATGAATTTCCATTTCATATAGCAAACTGTGCCTCTGGCACTGCTGGTTTATGTGGGTACTTTAATGTACAAGTGTGAGAATCCCATCAAAGCATTGGAAAGGAGGTTGTTTGTGTGGGTATATTCCTAGTACTGAGTTGGGGTGCAAAATTTACAGGCTTTTTACCCTGGTTTTATTAAGTGCATGACTAAGATATTGGCTTTCCCCACCATTTTTCCTCACCTGTTTCTCAGAAGCAAAAGAAAAAAAAACAGTGAGGAAAAAAGGGTAAAGGCAGAGGAAATATAACTGAAGGTAATTGGCATTAAATCAGGCTTTGCTTATATTTTTTCACATTTGAGCCTGGAATTTATCTAATCTTAGGAATCTTTTATACCAGTAGTAACAAAGAAGAGAAGACATAGGAAAGAAGAACAAAGGGGTAATTAAGTGATTTTATAGGCACTGGGCATGAAAATGCTATTAGGAACCCCAATTAGCATTTCCTCCTGAAAGTATTGTCAATTATTTTCCTTGTAAAAGGCTAATTCCTGCTTACCTAACTCCCACAAGCAGTACTGATGGTAAGGAACTTGTTTACCTGCATAAGGCACAGAATCTAAAAGAGGTGGATAAACTTCAGAAGCTTCTGAAGGCTACATAGCTTGTTTTAGAAGCTTATGACTGGGGGAGGAGAGTAGCCTCTTTCCTAGTGATGAATTTGAGTGAACAAAGCTATCAAAGTTCTCAGTTCACCTAATAAGAGTCACTGTTAGGGTTGTACTTTACTGTAAGTATGAATGCGTCAGCCATGAAATATTATTTTTTAAAGCACTGGGAAAAGTAGAGGGGGGGATTGGGGGGGAGTGGGGGGGGGAGAAAGAGAGTGGGGGGGGTTACAAGCACTGAAGGAAAAAAATCCAAATCATAATTCTAAAGTGTAGTTTTTCTTCTTATTTTTCACTTGAATGTCAGAGAAGAGAATAAAGAGGAGTGCTGGGGGGGGGTGCTGTCCTGTGTGGTAGACTGAGTAATAAAATGTTCATGAAACCAACCTTACAGTCACCTACACTGATTATTTCATATTTTACCATCAAGTTTTGTGAGCATCAGCTAAACACTTTTCACTGCTTAATTTTTCTCCTCTGTTGGCTTTAATTAAGCTTGCCCTAGGAGCAGGTTCAGCAGCCTGGCACATTTAGAAATGTGCGTTTAAAACAAGTGAACTTTGCTCACAACGAGACAGGCTTTCTCAATATTACACAGCTCACTTAATCGGCATAAATAACAACCTTAATTTCTTTTGAAATGTATCTGAATGTGAGTATGTTTGGAAAGGTGAAGAAGGGGGGAAAACATCTGAAAAGAGAACGTTAAAACATGAAATGAGACTTGGGTTTGTACTATGATGCTAATCCAACAACAGTGAGTTTACACAACATTGGGATAAGTATTAATCAGAGTACAAAATCTATTTGTCAAGGCTTTGCTGGCAGTTTAGAAACCCAGATGAATAAAGCCAGATTGCCTGTATTACAGAACTTCAATACTGCAATTAAAAAGTCAGTTTTTAAAAGCAAGGAACATCACAATGATATTGTACATATCTTATCACAACATTCAAAATGACACAGTGAATTAAAAGCACAAAGAAATTTTACCTATCACACAGGGTTTCTTGTTATCTTAAGAACCTCAATACATTTTGATGGTCTGTCATCAAGCAACCAAGCTTTTAGGGTAGCTTTCCTGGCTTAAGCTTTCACAGCAGCTGGAGTCCTACAAAAGGAACACCCATTGCACTAACATCACCATTCTTCCCTTTAATGTTCTCCACAGGTAACCAACATGAAAAAGCAGCTACACTTTCTCCCTTTGAGAGTCTGAGTAAACTATCTCATACTGTTTGTATGACTAAAAATGTGTTAAAAAATATAAAAGCTTGCTACATCAAGGGCTTTCTCTTCACTGTATTCATATACAATGGAAAAATCAATGAGACGTTTGACAAAAAAAAGTATACTTTCAAATGTTTTTATTGTGTTTAAAAATTAATCTAATTAAAAAACAGACTTAAAGGTTTCTGGTGTTGGATAAGTTTGCCACTTACAAAGAATAGAAAAAATGTCTAGACACAAGTTGAAAGGCATAGTCCAGGGGTCAGCAACCTCTGGCACGTGGCTCACCAGGGTAAGCACCCTGGCAGGCCAGGCCAGTTTGTTAACCTGCCACATCAGCCTGCACTGCTTCCCCCAACCCCCATTGGCCTGGGACGGTAAGATTAGCCAGTGGGAGCCACAGTGAGCTAAACCTGCCCATGTGGCAGGTAAACAAACTGACCCAGCTCTCCAGAGTGTTTACCCTGGCAAGCCGCATGCCAGAGGTTGACAACCCCTGGCATAGTCCATGAAAGGTATGGGCAACACAGAGTACCTTGGGGAGGGTATACTTCTGGTATAGAGTTAAAGCTCAAAATATATCAGTGCAAGATATTTTGGCCTGGTTTCTTCTAGTGTTTGATTAAGTTATTGACTTTCCCCACCACTTCTTACCACCTGTTTGTCAGATGCAAAAGAAAAACAAGGTGGAGAATAAAAATGGTAAAGGTAGAAAAAAAGAGAAACATAGTATATGGAAATTGGCATTAAATCAGCGTTTGCTTAGGATAAATCATAAGTTCCTGGAGACCATAAAGTTTAAATAAATGACTTGGATCAATGGACTATAAGATGGATAGAAAGTTGGCTAGATTGTTGGATTCCATGGGTAATGATCAATGTCTCAATGTTTAGTTGGCAGTTGGTATCAAGCAGAGTGCCCCAGGGGTCAGTCCTGGGGCTGATTCTGTTCAACATCTTCATTAATGATCTGGATGATGGGATGCATTGCACCTTCAGCAAGTTTGCAAGTGACACTAAGCTGGGGGGAGAGATAAATGCACTGGAGGGTAACGATAGTGCCCAGAGTGACCTAGACAAATTGGAGGATTAGGCCAAAAGAAATCTGATGAGGTTCAAGAAGGACAAGTGCAGAGTCCTGCACTTAGGATGGAAGAATTCCACGCACTGCTACAGGCTGGGGACTGACTGGCTAAGTGAAGTGCTGCAGAAAAGGAGCTGGGGATTACAGTGGAGGAGAAGCTGGGCATGAGTCAACAGTGTGCCCTTGTTGCCAAGAGGCTAACGGCATATTGGGCTGTATTTTGTAGGAGCATTGTCAGCAGATCGAGGGAAGTGATTATTCCCCTCTATTCATCACCACATGTGGAGTATTGCATCCAGTCCCCCCACTCTCTACAGAATGGATGTGGATAAATTGGAGACTGTGTGGCAGAGGGCAACAGAAATGATTAGGGGGATGGGGCACATTACTTACGAGGAGAGGCTAAGGGAGCTGGTCTTATTTAGTCTGCAGAAGAGAAGAGTGAGGGAGGATTTGATAGCAGCCTTCAACTACCTGAAGGGGAGTTCCAAGGAGGATGGAACGAGGCTGTTCTCAGTGATGGCAGATGACAGAACAAGTAGCAATGGTCTCAAGTTGCAGTGGGAAAAGTCTAGGTTGTATGTCAGGAAAAAAATATTTCACTGGGTCGGTGGTAAAGCACTGGAATGGGTTACCTCGGGAGGTGACGGAATCTTCATCCTTAGAGGTTTTCAAGGCCCGACTTGACAAAGTTCTGGCTAAGATGATTTAGTGAGCAGGGGGTTGGACTAGATGACCTCCTGAGGTCTCTTCCAACCCTAATTATCTATCATTCTATGATCTATGATTATATGATTCTGTGTAGGGTGAACTTCACACAGCTTTATAAAACATTAATTTCAATGTGTTGTTAAAAAAGATTTTTTTGCGTGGAATGCATCTAATTCTTTCTCCAGTTCTCACCTTTCTTCATATGAAAATACCTTTAATTGCATACAAATTGGTATTTGTGCATGAACAAGAGTGTTCACAAGCCACTGTTCATTACTTATCAAATTGTTTATTTGCTGCTTTCTGATTTAAAAGTTTCTAGTTACCCAGACAGGAAACAGAGGCAATATAGTTGATCAGTGAATGAATAGCTGAAAATTATTTCTCCACACAATTTTACAAATATATAGAGATAACTACTTTTCAGAAATCAAAACTGGTTTCAAAAGATTAAAAAACAGAAGAAGGGAATAAATATTCTGGATAATTTATTCACAATGACCAGTTCTAACCATCATAACAAATAATACATACTATAACTAACTTTCTTGGAAGAGATTTATTAAGTTCATGCAAATTTTGGCATCAGTAATACATACATTGCTCAATGACCAGGGATACGTGTACTCTCCCCACATAGACACATACAAACAAACATGAGTTTCAGGGAAGGGTAGCTTGTCACCAGCATCAGCAGATCATTTCCCTGGCTCCCAAGATCTCCATAAATTAATTATTGTAAAGCCATTCTGATCAATTCACATTTCTGGCTCCTTCTACTTCCTGGCTGCAAGTTGGGCTCCTCCTCTGATTCCATGACCCCTTTTTGCATGGTTCTATGGAGAAATGAAGACAGCGTGAACTGTAATTCAATTACCTTTTCTCCTTTCATAGAACACTAAGGAGCCAGACATAGCTGTAGGAAGCTCTTAGCAGGGCAGAAAGACAAAAAATAAAACATTTGGTGCCCGACTGAAACAAAATGGCCAATTCCATGACAAAAAGCCTAGGTTTTGAAACTTGGAAAATGTCTGACTTCTCTATCATTCAAATTGTGAAGCTCATGAGGCCAAGTAAAATTAATGGGGCAGATCACACCTCTCAGAGCCATTGTTCCAGCCAAACTGCAAACTCAAGTGGGAACATTGAATTCATGGACACTCTCTTCACATTTTATCTGAAATCACGTGGGCTACACACACACAGAATATGAATTACAATTCTGTGAGAATAAATTATACAGAGTGTGGGTTTGAATTCCAGAATCATGGAATGCACAGGGCCCTGCTTCTGCCTAAATACTCAAATAAATATTTGGGGAAGTTCTGCATTACAATAACTGTTTTATGATTATGCTTGGCTGAATTCAATTTATATTATTTTATTATTTCAGTGGATAAAATTGATGTTTATTTTAAGCATTTTTTTCAATTTTTATTGATTTAAATTTTCACAGACATGGGTAATTATGGAGATCAGATAATAGGAGGATTAGACAATAATTTAATAATTGTAGACATAAGATTTAAAAATTTAAAGCTTCATAACTGTTAAAATGCAAATTATCAACATCACAAGTCAAAATTTACAAAGTAAATATCTTTAAATCAAACTCTAATAATTTTTCAAGCAGTATTTTTCTTACTCTGTCTATCTTGATATTTTGATTATCATGGAAGGAAATATTTTTCATCCGTTTGGGTGTGTGTAAGGTGAAATTGACATTTACCAATATTGACCAATAAAAAATCTAATCCTTCCAAGCTTCCTTATGATAAATATGAAAAGCAAGAATGTGTGGTACAGACAGCTGCATGAAAAGAACATTGCACTTATCCTCAGCACCCAATACTCTTCACCTGCCTATATGATAAATAAAAGGAGCTGGGGATTACAGTGGAGGAGAAGCTGGGCATGAGTCAACAGTGTGCCCTTGTTGCCAAGAGGCTAACGGCATATTGGGCTGTATTTTGTAGGAGCATTGTCAGCAGATCGAGGGAAGTGATTATTCCCCTCTATTCATCACCACATGTGGAGTATTGCATCCAGTCCCCCCACTCTCTACAGAATGGATGTGGATAAATTGGAGACTGTGTGGCAGAGGGCAACAGAAATGATTAGGGGGATGGGGCACATTACTTACGAGGAGAGGCTAAGGGAGCTGGTCTTATTTAGTCTGCAGAAGAGAAGAGTGAGGGAGGATTTGATAGCAGCCTTCAACTACCTGAAGGGGAGTTCCAAGGAGGATGGAACGAGGCTGTTCTCAGTGATGGCAGATGACAGAACAAGTAGCAATGGTCTCAAGTTGCAGTGGGAAAAGTCTAGGTTGTATGTCAGGAAAAAAATATTTCACTGGGTCGGTGGTAAAGCACTGGAATGGGTTACCTCGGGAGGTGACGGAATCTTCATCCTTAGAGGTTTTCAAGGCCCGACTTGACAAAGTTCTGGCTAAGATGATTTAGTGAGCAGGGGGTTGGACTAGATGACCTCCTGAGGTCTCTTCCAACCCTAATTATCTATCATTCTATGATCTATGATTATATGATTCTGTGTAGGGTGAACTTCACACAGCTTTATAAAACATTAATTTCAATGTGTTGTTAAAAAAGATTTTTTTGCGTGGAATGCATCTAATTCTTTCTCCAGTTCTCACCTTTCTTCATATGAAAATACCTTTAATTGCATACAAATTGGTATTTGTGCATGAACAAGAGTGTTCACAAGCCACTGTTCATTACTTATCAAATTGTTTATTTGCTGCTTTCTGATTTAAAAGTTTCTAGTTACCCAGGGAACTCCCTCCCTGCCTCCCCCTCTATCTCAACTCATACTTTATTTTATTTTGATGTACATGCATGATTTTTTTTAAACAGTGAAACTGAAAAAGGGAATTGGCTGGAACAAAATTGTTATCAAATAAGAAAAGGCCAGGGAAAATACATTTTGTTTTTAAGGACTAAAGTACCAACACTGTCATGTCTATGAGTGTCTTCAATGTAATATCTTGTGACTTGCAGGTAATGTGCACTGCGTGTGATGCAGAGGTTGTTATGGTTTCAGGGATTGTTATGACTTCTGCTGAATGTAAAATCCCACATAAATACAGCACATAGACCTGATCCTTAAGCTATATCTTACAAAATATAACATCCTGCTTGTGTGTGTGTGTGTGTATCCTGTTCTCAGTTACATTGATGGTTTAAATTCAGAGTAACTGCACAGATTTCAAGGGGGATATTCTGGACGGTCAACAGTGTAAATGAGAGCAGAATTTGACTCATAAGGTTCTCTCATTAGGCTATAGCATTCTTATTTTTCAACTGATATTGACATTTCTGGGCTTGTGTGGTAGGTAAAACTTGGGGAATTATGCAGGTAAATAAAAAGGAAATGACTAGAATTTGTGGTGTGTTTTGGTTTTGGAAAGGAATGATCACATACAGTGTGGATAAATGTTATTGAATTATGGTTTTAAAGTGAGCTTTTCAAATGCACAAATGGGAAGTTAGGTACCTGGCTGTTATTGATATCCAATGGGAGATGGGTGTCTTACTGAGCTTTCAGATTTTGATCACTGAATCAATGGACTTTGGATCAGACCCTAAAGGCCTGATTCTGCTCCCACTATAGGCAATGTCAAAATTCTCATTAACTTCAGGGGCTAGGATAGGTCCCCTAAATGTATTCTTCTCTCATATAATTTATAATTTACATTAACACATTTGTTTTTCAGAAAATAGACACAGTTTATGTTTTGCATAGTTTACATGTAAATAAATTATGCATTTCTTATGAATTCATCACCACTATTACCACTCAGTTCTAGATAATCATATTGCATCTCTAATGTTCAGTTTAATATTCTGGTAGTTTTCCCTCCTTCTTGCTATGTTAGTTATTATTGCCATGCATAAAACACTCTTCTGGCTCCATCCCCCTTTTCTATACAGCACTTGCCATACACTCCTTAACATTTTAATAACTTTCTTTCTCATAAAAGTTTTGTATTACACCCTGAAGGTAAAGTAAGATAAAAAAATCTAAAGTGTAAAATGGAGGGAACCTGCAATGAAAACCCATGTTTCACACTATAATGTACTCACCTCCTTTTCCATAAAAGGCCTTATTTTCTGCTCTTCACTGTTGACAGTACATTCTTATAATAACAAGAATGAGAACAGTATTTGAAATGGTTGTTGTTCTTGACCCTTTCCTCTCCTTGACTTGCCATTCTGTAGCAAATTGTTTGATTATCGTATCATTTAGTGAAGAAAACACACAGTTCCAGATGAACAAAATTGATTTTTTTTCAATCAGCGGCAACTGTCTGAATGACAAGAGTTTAATATTCATACTGAGTGGATTGAGCTAAAGGGTTGAATGAAAAAAAAGGTACCAAAAATTAATTCAGGTTTTTGGTTTAAGTATTTTTTAATATAAAATAAAATAATAATCTATTATAGTTACCAAGTATATACTCATTAAACCTTCATGAATTGAAAACATAATTTTCAGAGCACCTTGCTTTTTGGGGGCTGTTATCTACAATTATCCGAAAAGTAAGCATTTCTTGACAAAAATTGCTTTTTTTTTTCTAAGTATAAATCTCATGTTTATAAATAAAATATTTGTTTACTTGATGACCACTCAAAATTGAAATATGAGTGATGATCAGGTTACACCATATTGCTGATCCTCCATATATTTTATTGGGATGTAAGACGCTATTATTATTAGATCATTTTTCTGTACACTGTCAATGAAAAAGGTACATTAACAATGAGATACCTGTATCTTTATCATTTTTCCTCTATACAAAGCTTGATTTTTATATAAACTTTGGAGAAAGATGAAGCTGTAGATTTCAGATTTTTTCCTGGATCAGTTATATAGGTATTGCTTCACTCAGTGTTGCAGGACTTGACTGATTAAGACACTGAGGTCTTCTACATGCCCCCAGAGTGCAAACTATGTAAATGTGAGTTGCAGCACACACTAAAGTGTTGTGTTCTAAATGCCCAGTATCAAACCTCCTATCTCCGTTAATGCAAACTAGGTACCATCTAGTTTGTGCTAGAAAAGTGCAACGATTTAGTGAATGCTTCAATACTCACTCCTGTAATCTGCATTGCTGGAGTGTGTACTCAAGTCTTAAGTCTCATTTTTTAAAATGGATTTAGGAATTTAGAAGCCATTGAACTCAATGAAATATAGGCTTCCCTAAGTGACTAGAAGTTACTTTAGAAAATGAGACTTAGGCTATTAAGTCACTTAAAAGCAGCAAAGAATCCTGTGGCACGTTATAGACTAACAGAGGTTTTGGAGTATGAGCTTTCGTAGGTGAATACCTACTTCGTCAGACGTATTTACCTACGAAAGCTCATGCTCCAAAACCTCTGTTAGTCTATAAGGTGCCACAGGATTATTTGTTGCTTTTACAGATCCAGACTAAAATGGCTACCCCTCTGATACTAAGTCACTTAAGTGGTTTGGAAAACTTTTTCCTTATTGTCAATTAAGTGGAGGAGACACAGCTTGGGTTCTAACGTTTCAGCAAACCTCTGCAATAGTGAGTTTGAGAGAATGCTATACATTCTTGTAGTACACTAAAGCTATTACTATCAGTTGGATCCTGATGAAGCTGGAGGAGATACCGTGGGCACACATGGATGTTTTGGAAGTTATTACTATTTTGAGAGATGTTTCCTGAACATATAATGGAGAATGCCAAGTGAAGCAGTAAAATGTCTCAGAATCGTGAGACATCTGTGCCACCACTATATTAGAGAAGATTCCCTCCCAGTATATTTCTTCCCACAGTATGGCAACATCCTTTGATCAGATTTGTTGGATTTGCTTTACTTTTTCTATCTGGTTTAAGTAGCATTTCACATGGCCACAAGGTATCATTTTTTTTCTGTAAGGAGGGATTGAAGAAAGATGGAAACTTGAAATGATATTTTTTCCAAGTAAAACACACATAACAGCTCTAAAATATGCAGCAAAGCCCTTACCAATTCCGTATGTGCTTCTTATTTTGCATCTAAGTTGCTCAGTAGTCTTAATTGGCAAGGATGTTTCTTCTTTTCATTTTTTTTTAAATAGAACAATTCTTAAGTCTGGTAGTACTTCACTATGGAGACATATGGGTTGCCATATGGCATTTTGTTTGATGACTGTGCATTTTCAATACCTTACCCATGTGCATGGCTGTGTAATCGAGTGTTTTATATTTAATTTCCTGAACTGATATGTAGAAGGTACCTCAGAGTGTAGTAGCAGATTTCTGCTTTATTAGGCTAGCATGAGTTAGTACATCCTGTAGTTAGCCCGTTATTTGACCTCAGAGAAGATGGACAATGCAAGATGCCCTCTGGAGGGGGCAGAATGAGAATTTTGTATATGATTTTGGGAATTTTATTGGAATATACAAACTTAGAGCTGACTCTAGCTTTTTTATAGAAGAAAGCTGTTAGAGTGACAGAAACACTGGCAAAAGGATTCTTACATTTAGGGGTGACTGTCAACCTCACATACTTTTCCCATGGCCCATGAATGGCAAAAGAAGTGATGACCAAATGTTCAGGGACTTCATGATTTTCTAAGCCAGGGAGTTGTATTTTATTTTAAACACAGGGACGGCTTCACAGGAGACATTAATGGAAGACCTAGACCTGAATCAAATGCTCAGATCTGGCCCCTGGATTTTGATCCAAACACTGTAGCCCCAAATCTTCAGATCCAGACAAGATGGCCTCCCTGCAGGATGGAAGTGGGTGCAATGGTGGCTTTATGCCACGTATTTGTGCTCTCCTAACTCTGGTGCTGTATAACATGAACTAAGAGACAGGTCCTTGCCCCAAAACAGCTTAAAATCTAATTAAGAGAAGGTGCAACAAGTGGGAATAAAACCAAATAGAGGAGGGGGAAGAGGATGAGAGCAACAGGAGTAAATGATAACATGGAATCACTATGTGTATGCCTATTCTTTTCTATTTTCTATTATTTTATAAACAGGTTCTTACAATGTCCTCGCCCCTGTATTTTGAAGTGCCTTGAAAGGTTTTCACACATATTTACTATTAAGAAATATAAACAAATACATTAAATAAATACCAGTAATTTAGACAAGCTAGTAACACAAAAGCTAAGGTTATATAATTTGGTTCCATTAAATCTGTTGCTAACACTTCTCCCATCAGTTTCCTCAAAGCACGACCTTTTGTATATAATGTCTTGCTAGAGGATATGTTTCCAGGCGACATTTTAAGTCCATCCTAGAAATATGAGACTTTGATAAATCTGGTATTCTACACATTTGGAAAGAATGTCTAATGTTTTCAGTATAGCCATATCTAAAACAATAGCTTTAGGTAATATTTTCAAAAGAGCTTAAAGTCTTGGAGGCTAAACCCGATTTACTTTCAACGGGAATTGGGCTTCTAAATCAAATAGGCTCTCTAAAAAATGTTACCCTTTATCTAGAAACTCCAGACATACTTTGGTCAATGGTTCTGGATGAGATCTGATGCAGGAGCCATCCTTATAAGGATGGCTGCAAAGTTTAGGAGCTTTTTGTTACAAAGTTTTAACATTCTAAGAAATCTGCCAGGGCTACAGAGTGCTGAATAAGAATGGGGAGGTTTACAATTTCTTCTAGAACGCAGAGTAGTTAATCTAGTTCCACACACACAATGAAACATAGGCTCCACTATGGCCTTATCCATGCACTGTAGCCCCACCCCCACACAACAAAATGGGACCACCTCTCCAGCCCAGAGAGGTGGAGTGATGGCAAGAGATCCCCATCACCCATGGGAGCAGTGTCAGGCCCTCTCAGCAGCAGTAGGGATAGAGGCACTTTGGGAGCGCAAGAGGTTAAAGCAGGGGGTTCTGGTGTTTATCCCAGCTGTTGTAGTGGACAAGTGGGACTTAAATTGACTGTGAATGAGCTAGAGCATTTTCAAGCAGCCTTGCAGTGTAATCATTTCAGTGCATAAAGTGCTGTATGGTATGTGCCCTGGCTATCTGCTACACTACGTTTTCCCATGACCTGCCGAGGCAATCAAGTTTTCAGGAAATGAAAAAAATGGTGGTTGGGCTTCCTCAATGGGCTATACCCAGCTTGCATCTTTGACTGCTGTGATACATCCTGAGTCTATTGGCCTTTAGGACTCAATGCAGGACCCAACTCTCTTCTTAGCAATTTGCCTATGGGAAGGATTGTGGCTTGAGAGAGAGGGGCTGGATATTTGTGGGCAGGGAGAGGGATAATCTCTAAAAAGAGGTAGATGTTCTGCATGGATAACGAATGTGGTGACAATCTGAAATCTTTTATGCAAACTGAATTGAGTTTAAAAATTTTAGGGTATCCTATCACAAAAATGTACTCTCATCACGTTTTAAGGAGAAATAGGAAAGGAGGGACATTTACTTGGTTCATTGAATCTGAACATAAATATATTATATGTGACTCAATGAGAGCCTGGTCTATTTGATCTTTCATTATATTACAGACAAATAATACTGTTCCGGCACACTGGCAAATGGAATAGTCACCTATGAACCTTGGTCCTGGTCTTAAACTCTGTTGCCCAGAAGATGAGACTGAGTAGAATTTAAAAAACATGGAGGAACTATATTGCTCAATAATAATCTTTCCATTTGAGTAAGGACTGTGTTCTCATGGGAGCCTTTGACAGTCTATCTTGGACCCTCCCAGAGTATGGAAGCTGGAATTTGTGCCTGTTCATCAGCTTTATCAAAAACAACTTAGAATTCATAGAAAAATCCTAGGGTTTAAGCTTACAGCTCTTAGAAACACTTAGATATTTTTATCCTTTTAAACTCTTTTTTCTAATTTTTCCTCTACTATGGGCGACTCGGGGAATAAGGATGACACTTTGCCTCAGAAAAATTTCCCCTTTTCGTGAGAGACAAGAGGTTTGAATTTACAAAGAGAAGCTCAAGTACACAAGTGCACATACTGCAAAGCTGATTGTTATGAACACATGGATATTGCTTGCTGTGCAGTAAAGATTTATTGCAATTATTTCAATTTCATATAGTATGCATCAGGTCAGTATTGTCCTGATCTACGGCAGTAGTAAACACACAGGGATGATGAAGGAGGCCTGATAAAGAGAGTGTGAGTCTCAAAAACTCTCATTTAGTTATAATCTTTCATTAATTCAAGAAAGGTAATCGCTTAAAACATTCACTGTTCTTCTGTGTGCATAGGCATGCACAGGAATGAGATTACAGAGAGACACATATTCTATCATAATCTATTTGTATTGTTAATAACTAATTAATGTAGACGCCTTCTTAGTTTCCTATCAAACACAATAGTTCTCCTTGTCAGAAATGAGGAGCTATATTAAAGGGCTGCAGCAATAAAGAACCATTAATGTTCACATTTTATTTTGTTCCTACAATGGTGAAACTGCTCCATTGTGCCAACAATTTTAGAGGAATAGTAGGAATCAGTTATGAAGTTTTTGAATTTAATAAAATATTCCCTTTCTCTGGAATACTTTGTGGTAGCTGGGCACAGTTCACAGACACAGACGTGCCATCAAGCTACGACTGGTAATCACTGGCTACGTGTTCACATGAAGGCTCATATATCTGCAGAAATTCATGCACAAAACTTCACAAGTTCATGCTCTCCTACTTTAAAGTTACACTGTAACAAATCTCAATGTGTGGAGGATATTTGCCAGCATTTCGGGAACAGTATTTGCAGCTGTTACAGGAGTTATACAAGCAATATGAATTAAATAAATAAATACAAATAAATAATAAATCTTCTCTTCCATATGTCCATATTGCTCTCTTTTCCTTCGTGGGGACAATGTGCAAGGTGGTTGTGGGGGAATGCCTGTTAGTATTACCTGATATCTCAATTACCTCCTAATTAACCCTAAGAATGTCAAATGAGATTCAGAAAATGCAGCAATTTTAAACAATGTTGTACTGGTTTTCTTACAAAAACTGGTAATGAAGTGTTAAGATTGCATATGAGTGATTTGAAAAAAATGCATTCTGAGAGGCAGAGAGAGAGAGAGAGATACAGAGAGAGAAAGAGAGAGACAGAGAAATGAATTTGGTCTCTGTTCTCAAAGAACAAACAAAAATTCCAATGCAGGGCCTGGATAGAGACGTGCAGGAACCAGAGTATTTGTTTTTAAATTTATTTTCTCGATCAGAACAAAACCATGAAATTTGAAATTTGAAATTTCCTGCATATTAACATTTTCCAAAAAAAAATTTCAGGTCAATTCAAATGTTTCATTCACTAAAATCAAAATATTTTGTTTTAAATTTGATTTTTATTTTTATATTATAATTTACAATATCATTATAAAATTTACAATATAATATAACAAACTCTGAAATGAATAGGTAATTTTAAAATAAAAACAATCACAACAAAAACTTATCATTATGTTTCATTTGTATTTTTAAATAATGAAATATCATCAGAGTTGACATGCTCCTGAGGAACATTTTGATTTCATAGAATCATATTTTTTGTTGCATACATTTTGATCTGCTCAATCCTTGAAGTTCTTTTACCAAAATTCAAACTTAATATTATGAACTGGAAAATGGAATCATTTAAATTAAAAAAGAGACAAATATTAGCTCACAATCGTATTTCGTGAGAAAGTCTGCCTATGCGGATTTGGATAATCTAAATTGTTTGAAACATTTGTCAGGTTCTGATAAGAAAAGATCACAAGGACCTTTAATACCAAATTGTATAACATGCCTAGAAAGAGAGAGAAAACTTATTGTTTGAATTTACGCTATGCTATGCAACTTGATTTTGTTTTATTAGACCCTTTATATCACAATATTCCTTGGTGCAAGATCCATTCAACTATTTAAAATTTTGTTTCTGTAGAAAGAAAAAAAAGGCACACGTACTTCAGAATATTTTTGGTTTGAATTTGCATGAATTTACTTATACAGTATTAATTTTCATTTCCCTGTATAATAAATTCTGCCCAATATTTATTGTACAGAGAAAGCGGGAGAAAGAAGCTTGTGTTGTTTGTATATGTGAAAAATATAAGCTCCTGGAAGAAACCATTTAAAGGACAATAAAACACACCATAACTCTTGCTCTTTTTTCATGCTGTACCAGATGCTTTGTTACAATTAATTAAGAAAACTGTGCATTTAATTATTTGAGATGTGTAGTTAATGTATAAATAAAGGTGAACACAGAGGGCTGAACACTGAAGTCTGTGGGTTTGAGATCAGACCCCATACACTAAGCACGCTGCTAGAGATTTAATTTCTGTTTCCCTTTGCTATTTGCCAATGACCCTGTTGTAGTTGTTTGTTTAGTTGAGTTTTTTTGGAAGGACAGTTCGAGTGAGAGAGAGAGAGAGAGAGCTAGCGCGTGGCACAGTAAATTTATAACCTTTTATTCAGTTTTTTTTTAATTGAAAAAAGAACTGTCCTTACTGCAGTGCTTGCAGTCTGAAATGCACTCCATCATTCTACCCTGAAACTCTGATAAATCCAGATGTGTGATGGCTTTCAGCTCTAAATCAGTCTGTGTACTTCTAACATGACCTTCCCTGAGGCATCACAATAATATCTCTAGCTTTGGCTTCCTATACACAAACTAAATCAAAGTACTTTAGACACATCTTCCTTTGCAACTCTACATATTGTAAAGAATAATGAACATCAAAGATTTTTCAGTTTCTGACTTGCCCCTTTCTGAGCTTGGATTGTAATGGTAATGATGTGTTTATTCTTTAGATCAGAACAAAGAAAGGAAAAAAAATACAATGGAAGAATAAAGAATTGCACAATCTAAGCATAGCAAGAGAATAAATAGAACACAAACTTCAGTAAATTCTTTGCTTCATTTATAATCTCCTTCAAAGTACAGAATAAAGTAAAAAAAAATGTAACAGTAGTACACTATTCTTTGCACAAATTCCCAGAATTACTTTTGCCTTCCTTGTCTTTGGTATGTCTATACTGGAAAAAATCATAACATTTATGACTTCTGGAGCATATTATGGGAGAGGAATTTAAAAAGAGGGACTCAGGTTTAAAAGTTGTTTTGTTTCTGAATTTAGATGATCATTTTAAATGATCACAAGATGGTTTTTGGTTTTTACAAATAATTAATGCTCATCTTGTGCATTTACACAGTAAAGCCAACAGCAAAACCCCTGGAAACTGTGATATGTGAACCTCACAGAGTATTCAATTTAATGAGATTCAATTCAGGAGACCACAAAAAAGGTGGTAGACATTGACAGACCTCTCTACATCTATAAATTCCCAACTCTTGGAATGAGGTGAAAATAGGTAGTGCAGCCAGACGCGCCCTCCCACCCCATTTGCTCTTTCAAATGCTGTCTGAATAGCTTCCTATTATGCTGTTACAAAACCACAAGCAGCAGCGGAAAGTATGTTAGATGCTTACTTAAAACTACAGTGGTCTATATTACCAACTGTATTCATGCTTATGAACATGTAATCAATTGATGTAAGGAATGAGTGAGATAGTGTGAGTGACAGCCAATGGCAAAGCAAAGAAGCAAATACTGCCTTTTATGGAATCAAGGTATTATCATCGTGAAGGTATAAATCTCAAGATGGGTGGCCAGGTGAGGTTACCAACAAGGAAATGTAACAGCATTCTAACCTCGGGAAGGGACAGGAAGCAGTAGAGCCCTCCTGTGGATCCGAAGGGACTCTTGGGACTATTGTAGCCCTGTGTTAGATCTCTGACTAGCTATGACCTGGCCAGGCTCAGTCACCAAAATCAGAACCAACATCTGCACCTGCAGTCTGCCAGCATGAATGTATTGTGTGTGTGAGTATAAGTGCACACATAAGGGAAGCAATAAGGAAAGCAATAAATTAAGACTCAGTACTGCTTGAGTTCACCTTTTGTGGATATTTCCTGGCTGGTTCCAGGAACGGGTAACAGGTAGGGGGATAAAGCTGCTAGAGGCAATGATAATCTTTGGCACTCTGACTAGATAGCTACCTTGACATCCATTTGAACTTGTGAGGAGCATGATATGGAAAGTGGCTGGTCGCCAGTCCCCCTTCTCTACCCACTTTTCATGCCTACCATCCAAAAAATTGTCTGTCATGGAGCTTTTGCAGGTTGGAGTTGCTTCACAAGGAATGTTTCTGGGAAGCAGGGATACAATTCTGATTCCATTCCCCTTTCCACTGTGCATGGGCATTTTATTTTTATTTGCTCCCATCCATATCTCCTGATGGATCATAGGATACTAAACTTTTTAGCTGTTGCCTTAATTTCAGATTATGATGGTTCATTCCTTGTCAGACTGTGAGCGTCACCCATGTGAGTCATATATGGTAAGCATCAATTATGGGTATACTGAAGATTAGTCATTTTAAACAGCATATTGCTTTAGCTAGTCAAACACGCTAATATAATACAATGTGCATATAAGATACAGCAATTTTTGCATACCTCCATTCAAGGCAAATGCTTTGACCAAACACTGAAATATTTTGCCCAATATATTTTTTGTATATTGCAAATGTTCAACAGAGTGATTTAGATGGTTTTTCCTTAGATTCTTAGATTACTTCTGAAAATTGTCTAAGACCAGCACACAATCATGATAGATTTATTAAAGACAAGTGATGTATTAAAACCTGGGAAGTTATATTTTAACGTAAAGATAAATTAAAACCATAAATTTAATGTGTGCACAGATGAGCCCAGTCTTAGCAAACAGTAATCACTTGCTATTTAATTTTCCTGGTCTGGATTGCTTCAAATCATGATCTGACGATTCATTCCAGCTATCTTCCCTACCCCCATATGCTGACATTTTGTTCATTAGGACTGGCTTTCCTGATCATCACAATACAAGATAAAGTGTTTTATTAAGAAGAAATGATGGTGTCGCTTCTCCATAATTGAATCTGGAAGATGTATTTGCTGTTCTTTAGAGTGACATATTCGGGAAGCCAAATAAACAACCTCAAGGGAATAGCTTTCTGAGCTTCAGAGTTGCAGGTAGTCTAATACTTCACCAGTGTTTTTTGCAGAAGAAAAATCTGATGCTTTTGTCCAAACAAGCTGGCTCAGCTGATAAATAATCATGTCATATAGAAGTATATTTAACAAATATATATATATTTGTTAAAATGCTTTGAAAATAAAGTTTAGTGTACTAATTCAAAAACGATAGGATATACAATGGCTCATCCATCAAACTGTATTGTCTTACAAAGGCTGGCTTTCAGGACCAGAGTTTGAATAATTTTTTGTGTTTCTTTTTCTTTCTGGGGAGATAAGGGCAGGGAGCAGGATGTAAAGGAAAACAGATGGTGTTTAAAATCAGAGTTTAGAGAAACAGTCATTATCTAAAAGTATAGTAGTTGTGGTTAGATGTTCAGCTGCATGTGTGTGTTCCACTTGTGTGCTGCCCCAGCTCCGTGCAGACAGCCGGTACAGCAAACCTCAAGCGAACACCCCAATGACCATAAGGTCTGTTAAGATACACAGTTTAATTATCAACAGGTTTATTGTCAACAAAGCACGGTAATGGCACCTGGCAGACTCTCCAAGAAAATTAAGACAATGGACATAGCTCATGAATGGCAGGACTGTCCATTTCACCCTTCACTGGACAAAGATATTCCCTCTGAAATACATTTTTATATCCTAATACAAAGAAGTTATGTACTGCCTCTGACATAATTAGTTACTGCCCCCATAACACAGCTAGTTATTACCCATCACTGTGTATATATTGGTTTAATTAAAACATCTCTATTATGTATTGTTATCCTGACCTTATCTTTTAGGAGGGTCAGTGTGTTCTTGTTATCCTTGGGGAATATTTTTGTATCATCCTTAATGTTCTAGTACCACTTAATCGGGATATGTTTGCATAAGTACTCTGTGCTTAGCACTTCTTAGGAATGAGTATTTCTGCAATGTTAGCCCTGTTCTTAAACTAATTCTGTGAGCAGGTCCTGCTTCATGCCAGGCCTCTGATACAATTGTTTATGTCTCAGGCTCTCTTCCTACTACATTAGTGTTTAACATTACTTTGGAGAAGTTCTATGGCCTATGTTACATAGGAGGACAGACTAGATGATAGCAATGGTCCTTTATAGCCTTGGAATCTATGAATGCATTAAAAGTATATATCGCTAGCCATAGTTCTGGCATGCATGTAACTCCTCGCTCCCTCCCTCCCAGAAAGGAGGACCAGCCATATCCAGAGCACGATCCCCACACTACCTCCTGTGAAGGCAATCGACAGGTCTGGGGTCCACATAAGGGGAGTAGACATTCTTCTCTTACTTTCTTAGGATTGTATTCTCATTTACTCATAATCACTCTATGGTGAGCATCCCACTTTCAGAGAAATCCCTCAGGTCAACTATAGTTAAGATGGATCCAATGTAGTCTTGCAAAGAAGATGGTGGTGGGACACTAAGTATCAGAGCTGTTTCAAGCGGATAAAGCAGGGATTGGCAACTTTTGGCCCACTGCCCACCAGGGTAAGCACCCTGGCAGGCTGGGCCAGTTTGTTTACCTGCTGCATCTGCAGGTTTGGCTTATCGCGGCTTCCACTGGCTCCAGGCCAGAGGAGGCGGTGGGAAGCAGCGGCCAGCACATTCCTCACCACGTGCCACTTCCCACAGCCCCCATTGGCCTGGGACAGTGAACCACGGCCAGTGGGAGCCACGATTGGCTGAACCTGTGGACACGGCAGGTAAACAAATCCCTGGGATAAACTAATGAATGGTTGACCCTGGCCTTCGGAGCATTCCTTGCAATCTGTGGGTTTTGGAGCATACACATCAGGAAGATAAACCCCACCTTCCAAGAGAACAGTATGAGGGGGATCTAAATGAGAAGATCCTTATAGAATTAAGCTCCCTCTGAGCTCCTACCCCTAGGATTTTCAGTGGAATGGGCAATCTGTCTTATATATTTTGTATTTTCAATGCTGTGTTCTTATTCCTTCAGTTCTGAGAGTTATATAGCAAGTACAAAGAAAAGAAAGGAGTATAATGTATTGGGTGATAAAAATCAGGACTTGGGAGGCAAGATATGAGTTTCTTTTCCTGGCTCTTCACCTAATATGTCTGTGTCTCAGTTTTGACACCTGTAAAATAGATGTAATCATACTTATTTAGCTCAAGAAGTAATGTAAGACTTAATTAATTCATGTCTGCAAAGGATTTTGAGATTCTCAAATGTGAAGGGCTATACAAGTGAAAATTATTAAGTATCATTAGAATCAAGAGACCAATGCACTCTCCATAGTTAAAGGTGCAGTCAGAATTCTATTATAGGACTGATTTCCAAATACGAACACAGTACGGTTTTGGATAGGAAAAATCTTTCAGGTGTCCGTACTGCTGTGATTACTCTCAGGGGATAATAATTTATTATTATTAAAATTCTTTATATGTTTCAGATTAACATTTCTAAGATGCTTTGTGTTCCCCTAAGCACATATTAGACTTCAAACTTCATTTTTACACATTAATACATTTAAAACTTCAGAAAATCTCTGCAAAGTGCATATCACACACAAACTTTGATGTGAGAATGGTTTATGGGCACTAATGTGGTATGATCATCATAACCCATTTGTGATTTCACTGTTCATGAATAATGTTGACATGTACAAAGTACAGCATCAGGAATTCCATCTATAGAGAATGGGAGATTTTCAAAACAAAAACAAACAAACAAAACTTTTAGGTGCCTAACTTCCATTGAAAGGCAATGGGAGTTTGAAATCTCACTGTCATTTATGCCTTTGAAATTCTGCCTCTGTATCCATATCTCTTTGTACAATACCTCCTTCACTATATGAATGTCATGCGGGATATTCAATTTTCTTTTCCTTACTCTAGTTCTGTTGCTCAACACGGTGAGCAAAATAGATAGTGCTCAAGAATAGTATCATAAGCACATTATTCACTCAAGACATTCTCAAACCTGATCTGTGAACCATCGGGACACATGCCATTTTCATTTCACAGCAAAACTTACTGTTATTTTCCTATGTCTCTTGTTATGGCTTCTTTTCTATATATTTTATCTTTTTGTTATAAATGTGCTATAATCTTCTGCTTATTTTTTCCTTCTCTTTAAAACTTATTTTCTTTCCCTTTCACAGATCATTTAGAATATGCAGATATTTAATGTGAGAAAAGCTGTCATGTTAAAATATGCCTGTGTGAGATGTATGTGTGTGCATATATATATAAAAATCCATCCATACATCCATATCTGGTTGCAGCCAGCTTCTTATTCCAGGGCCTATTTTTTACACTTGCATAACATTGAGCTGAAACCTCTTTTTGCCTCAAAAACCCTATAGATGCTCTCCTGCTAGAGCAAATGTTCTTTCTAAGTTGTTAGTAAAATGATAAAAAGTACTTTGGAGTCAAATAAATCTAAAAACTGACCCTGATACTTCTGCAGAGATTGGAAGCAGCACATGGCATGGGGCTTCTGAGGTAGGTAGGTAGGTGGAATTTAACTCTTTCTCTGCATAGCACCTGCTCCTGCACTCACTGTAGTTATCTCCTCAAGGCATAATCTTTTCTTATATCATATTTTTTAGTCATTCCCTGTAGAAAGCTATGTGACCAGAGTCCGAGGGGAGCCATGCTGAGGTTACTTAATTAGGGCAAACTGCAAAGAATGGGGCAGATAATCCCCATGATTGATATTCCAATACTTAGATCAGGGGTTCCCAAACTTGGTTCATGGCAAGCCCTGGCAGGCTGCAAGATGCTTTGTTTACCTAAGCATCCGCAGGTACACCCCTTGCAGCACCCAGTGGCCTAAGTTTGCCATTCCCGACCAATGGGAGTTGTGGGAAGTAGTGGCATGACTCTTGCCGCTTCCCTCAGCTCCCATTGGCTGGGAACAGTGAACCGCAGTCACTGGGAGCTACAAGTGGCTGTACCTGCAGACACTCAGGTAAACAAAGCATCTCACAGCCCACCAGGGGCTTACTGTGAACAATCTGCGAATCCTGACTTAGATTTACCAATCCAGCACAAAACAGCTTCTATAATACCTTCCTGGTTACCCAGAAGTCAACAACACAATTCCCTTGAAGCAGCTCAGACTTAGGCCTCCACCCAGACACTCAAGTCAAATATGATGAACATTACTGAAAATCTTATTCATCGTATAAGAAAGTTCTACCAATCCCAAAGGATCAGACACATTACCTCCCAGGTTAATGAATATTTCAGATCTTAGTCAAATATTCATTTACAGCCAATTCTTATTAACTAAACTAAGATTTATTAAAAAAGAAAAGAGAGAGAGTATTGGTTAGAATATCAGTATACATGCAGACATCAGTACAGTTTTGAGATCTTTTCCCCAGGAGAGATGGTGAGCTTTGTAGTTGCAAAGATTTTTTTTTAAGAATTAGTCCATAGGTTATAGTCCAATGTTCATATTCCAGATGGGACAGGAGACCTCAGTCTTAGAACTCAAACTTCCCCTGCATAAAGCATCAAACAGATTGAGATAAAAAGGATCAGGACCCGAGACATCTTTATACAGTTCCAGGCCTTCTTTTGACAGCATTGAGTCCTTAGGCAAATAACAGGAAATCATGGAGACTTTGAAGTAAACCTATTTCCTAAGCATCACCAGTAATTAGCTACAGGGATTAACATAAGGTAATTGCCTGTTTTCCACCATTTGCAAATGATTTGCTATACATTTCAAAGAGAGTGGTATCACTATGTTTACACAGTTCATTTAAATATCAATATTTCTTTTTGATCTCTGAATTAACAGAATACAGCATAGACAGGGACCATTTGGTTACATTGTTAACCTCTAACAAGATATGAGTACACACATACAATTAGTATCACCTCTAATTTCTAACAATACAGGTTTGCATTTCAGAGCTCTAGCCTATCTAACTCTGAGATGGCCCTAATTACCATTTACATACTTTTCTAACATGTCTCTAAAGGTGGAATTTGGGTCATTTATCCTGCAGGATGCTTAACCCTTTCTGGCCATATGTCACAGTGTGGTTGAATGATGTTCTCATACTAAGCTTCTTAAGTATAGATCCTTCCCTTTACTCTCTCTGTCTGTACTTTTTTTCCCTAGTTACTGGAGAAAATTGTATGGAATTTTAAAACAAATAATCTGTAGTTGTCTGTAGGGTGTGTGTGAAGGCATCTCAAGGAAACTCCTCTTTCTGGACCCCATGTAATGACCAAAGACTGCTCCCTTTGTGTGCTTCCTTTGTGGGAGCTGAGAGAGAAGGGTCAGTGGGATAGAGACCTGGTCCCAACTTTCTGCACATCAGCTTATGGAGGGGGTCGGTTTAGGAGAAGAAAGAAGCTGTCCCCCAATCCTTGTACTGGGAAGCTCAGGGAGTGATTGTACAATGATTTTGTAGTCCCTGAAGCACAATCCGTCCCTGAGCTACCCAGAAAACATAAGGCTCTCCTCTTACTGCACCCATCTGACACAGCCTAGACATGGATATTTGTTGGACTTTTTTAATATGTGTTTTAGAATTTGCATATAGTTGCATGAAGACTTCCTTAAAGCAGGTTATCCCATAATTGTTCTGCATGAGGTCTCTTGTACCTTCCTCTGAAATCTTTAATACTAGCTACTATCAGTGACAGAATATTGGGCTAGATGGACCACTGCTGTGAAGCTGTATGGCAATCCCTATGCTCTTAAAATTCCTCTGACTTTGGTAGTAGTGTAAAAGATAGATAATGCTGTTGTCCTCTCCTTTCCTGTTAAACATATTCCCTCTATAAACTCTCTGTCCTTGTATTTATACATCTCAGTCTTTTTCTTGATTTTCATCTCAGATAACTCAATGTAACTTTCTCTTTAAACCCATGCAATTTTTCTAACATTCTTTGTAGAGGAAATTGCCAGAATATTATGAGACTTTTCTCTTTATATAAAGAATGGTGACCTTCATATTAAAAGCTGGTGTTGTTGAATCAACACGTATCATATAAAGCAATTATTACTGTATAAGAAATGGTGAGCAATGCTGCAAGTGACTAAAAGTAAGAAAAACAGAATATTGCTAACCCTATAAAACATAAGTTTATAGCTTATTACAAGTATATGGCTTGTATATTAAAATCTGCAAACTTTACTAAGTGATGCACTTCAGATATATAATAAAGACTTCAAGGTGTTCTATGGTTTCTAGTTTAGTCATTTTTCATATATTAGTATTTTAGTGTTCCTGAAACTTAATGTTTAAAAGTTTTCATTGCTTATTATATTAAGTATAGTAGAAGGTAAGTTAATCACTGCATTCTTGATGTTCATGTGTCAGAGTGCAATGTGACTGGTACTCTAATCTGAGATATAAGAAGACCAGATTCTCAGCTGGCATAAATCAGCATAGCTCCATTTATTTCAATGGAGTTTAACTCACATATAGCAGCAAAGGATCTGACCAATGATGTTTTATCTATAGTACATAATTTGACATGTGCTTTGCAGCATTAGAAAATAAGAATGAAAAAAAGTAATTAAATATAATAAAATATGACAACACTTGACTAAATTAAGCCGTGAAATACAGTAACAATGTTTTCTCTTTTATAAGATCTTTGCATAATATGCCAAAACAATAGAAGCTGAAGTTTTATATAATGAACAGCACTGATCAAACATGATAAGTTCTCTTCAAACAAACTGCTAAAAGAAGTAAGAAATAAACTGCTCCTGGAAAATGAAATATTATTCATTTAAAGAATAACTTGTCAACACAGACCAAATTTAATGTCAGCTCTTAATAGCATGTATCATGGCTGATGGATGGCACACCATATTCTGTATCGCAAGAATTTCAAAAGAAGAAAAGCAAAATGTAGAAATGGTGATGCTTAGGAAAGCCCAACCAGCAAACAATAGTACTTTATTTTAAATAGCAGCAAACAGATAAAAACTATCAATCTTACAGAGGAATTCACTAAAGCCAGTGGAATATATATACATGAGATACATGCAAATTAAGAATACAAGGAAAAAGTGGAATATGAAAGTACCAAGAAGAGTAATCATCATTTGTTTGTCTTTTTGTCTTCCTCCCTAATAGATTAGGGGCTACTCCCTCCTTCTTTCATAAGCAGATTTCAATTTGGCATACTCTGTAACAGTTGAGCACACATAAATGTCCGTATCTGGCATATGTAAGCATTACAGCATTACAACTAAGAGTATCCAGCCCTTTCTGGATTTTGGAGGATCAGTGAATTACCTATCACTGTTGCTAATTTAACTTGACTCCCTGCCCATTATTTGGCTCTAATAATCATTTCTCATTCCATGCTCAGTACTTACACTACCATCACTTGACTTCACTATTGTTCTACACAAGGACTTTCCACTTCTGATCCAAAATCAAATTTCTTTACCTTTCACAACACCTGAATAAGAAACTATCTGCAGTTAGAGAGGCACAGATAGTATCAATGCTCCAACCTTTTTCTAATACTCGCCTCACTAGTCAGGGTGCAATTTGATGGTGCTGCAACAGTGGAGCCATCTTCTGTGACAGGACAAAGTGATCTCAGCTAGTATCAGCGGAGGCAGTATTCCATGTGACTCTTTCCTTTCCTGGAGAGGAGGCTGTTTATTTACCCTTCACTCTTCTCCTTCCTTGTGCTGCAGAGTATGTGTTTGTGGATGTCATATGCTGTATATGGGCCTGGATCCTGGGATCTGTTCCACGCTCTGCTGCTGCCATTGGCTCCTGTGAGGTGGTGGTAAAGAATGTGGTAGATGCTGATCCAATTTTGTGAATAGGTGAGGTAGCCATTGTAGGATCCCTATTTCAGCCTCACCATTCCCACTTTCCATCTGCTTGTTGGCTCTCTGGTGATGCTGGAGATTCAATTGATCTCATGTTTAGGGGTCTGGAAGAGATTTTTCCCAGGTAGCAAAAATCAGCCACATTGCTGTGTGGGATTTTTCACCAGCATCCAGGAGGTATGTTTTGGGGATTTAAACACCAGTTGTCACAGAATGGTCAGGTTTTGGTGTGGTTGGGTGGGTTAGCTGGTGTCCAATCAAAAATCCTCATAACCCAGTGGAATGCTTGGGCATTGGTCCTGAGAATAGAGTTGCCTGGTGCACATGTGTGACTACATCTCGCATTGCTTGTGAGTCTCCTCATCTTAGCTATCCTACCTCCCTTACTTCCCATTATTTCCTTGCACAGCCATCTATGCTGTGCAATGACTCTGACCCCTAGTTTACAGATTTTAAGTATGAAATGGTACTGTAGTTTATTTCAGATGTAATAAACCTTCAAAAATCTTTTAATATAGCTGTGTCCTTGGCTTTGATGTTCACAAAGTGATGTCTTTTGAATTCAATTTTCAGTTTTCATTTAAACATTTTAGTAGTATAGATCATTATAGCTTCTTAAAAGTTCATTTGTGTTTTAATAATCCATATGAGTTCTTGGCATCTGTGTAGCAGAATCATGCTGTGAAATGTTAATTCTTACACTATTATGAAAAGCTAGTTTTGTTAATTTAAAAAAGAAATCTCATTTAGTTTCTTTACAAATGCTTTTTTTGCCTTAATCACTGAAAGATCTCCAGGCAGATTGTGTCAAATTGCCTTACTTTTCTTGCTAATACAGGCAAAGGAATATCTCAGAACAGCACAGCATTTATTTATGTTACTTCACGTATTTAAATGTAAAAACATTCAGCACCTTCAAAACAGAATCAAGGAAATAAGCTGTGGGGTGAATCACATTGGAAATATATACACATTAAACCTGCTTTGCATAATGTTAGATAATAAAAGTTTGTTACTGCATGAATGTCCCAATCCGGCCAAAGCATGCTCCTGGAAGAAAATACATTGAATATGGGTATCATTTCATCTATCACATATGTTAAATTCTGCTTGCTTTGCTTAATTTGATAGAAAAGATAAATTTTCCTCCACTATGAAAATATTCTTTTCAACCAATTTAGCATATTGTCTTCCTAACAAGAACTGATATATTTCAGACATTAGTATATGATTTTAAGCTTGGACTCTGCAGAATAATGATATCCTGACATAAATTGCATGGGTGGGTGGATATCTGGAAACTGAAATGGATTAACCAAGAAACATTTTGTTGGAAAGTTAAACATTTTTAAATTAGCAGGTCTCAATAACTTGCAGCCAAGAGTTTTAAAAGGGCTGGCTGAGGAGCGTGGTGGGTCTTTAATGTTGATTTTCAATAAGCCTTGGAACACTGGGGAAGTTCCTGAAGGCAGGAAGAAAGCTAATGATGTGACAATATTTAAAAAGGATAAACGGTATGATCCAGGTAATTATAGGCCTGTCAGCCTGACATCAATCCCAGGCAAGAGAATGGAGACGATGATTTGGGACTCAATTAATAAAGAATCTAAGGAGGGTAATATAATTAATGCCAATCAGCATAGATTTTTGGAAAATGGATCCTGTCAAACTAACAATATCTTTTGCTGAGGAAATTTAAGTTTGGTTGATAAAGGTAATGGTGTTGATGAAATATATTAAGAATTTTGCAAGGCATTGGATTCGTTATCACACAACATTTTGATTAAAAAACTAGAATGACGTAAAATGAACATCACATACATTAATGGATTTAAAAGCTGTATAACTGATAGATATAGGACATATAGTCATATCGCGCTCAAGTATCAATTTTAACTCGTTATATTTTAACAAGTTTATATTAATAGAATCAATAAGTAGCTTTTTAGTAAGCTTTAATAAGTAAGTTATTTTATCTCTGTATTTGGCACCAGTGTGGATTACTGCTGGAATACTATTTCCAGTTATGTTGCCCATAATTCAAGGAGGATGTTGGTAAATTGGAGATGGTTCATAGAAGAGTCCCAAGAAGAATTAAAATATTAGAAAACATGCCTTATAGTGATAGACTCAAAGAGCTCAATCTAGTCAGCTCTACAAAGAGAATGTTACAGGGTGATATAATGGGGTCAGCACCCACCTCTCACGAGAACCCACTCTGGTTGGGTGCCTCAAAATCTGGGTCACTTTACCAGTAGCTGGTATGGGGAAACTGGGTCCTGGTTTCTACTATGGGTTGCAGCCCAGGGACCCTATAGCTCAGGGGTCGGCAACCTCTGGCACATGGCTCGCCAGGGTAAGCACCCTAGTGGGTCAGGCCAGTTTGTTTATCTGTCGCATCGGCAGGTTCAGCCTATCACAGCTCCCACTGGCCACAGTTTACCGTCCCAGGCCACTGGGGGTGGCAGGAAGCCGCAGCCAGCACATCCCTTGGCCCGCAGCACTTCCCGCCACCTCCGTTGGCCTGGGACAGCAAACTGCTGCAAGTGGGAGCCCTGGTCCGCTGAACTTGACGACGCGGCAGATAAACAAACTGGCCCAGCCTACCAGAGTGCTTACCCTAGTGAGCCTCATGCCAGAGGTTGCCGACCCCTGCTATAGATAGCAGCTGTTCACAATGTCCCTTTAAATAAATTGTGTTGCTGCTATGATTCACTGGGCCACTTCCCCATGACTCTCACACATTCTTCACCCTTAACTCAGGGTTTTGTCCTCGTGGAGTTGAAGCAGCCAGCCTAGACCACCAAACGCTATCCTCCACCTCTAGCAAGGAACTGATCTTAGGCCATGTCTACATCTAAAATTTTGCAGCGCTGGTTGTTACAGCTGTATTAGTACAGCTGTATAGGGCCAGCGCTGCAGAGTGGCCACACTTACAGCAACCAGCGCTGCAAGTGGTGTTAGATGTGGCCACACTGCAGCGCTGTTGGGCGGCTTCAAGGGGGGTTCCGGGAACGCGAGAGCAAACCGGGAAAGGAGACCAGCTTTGCCGCGGTTTGCTCTCGCGTTCCCGGAGCCACCCAGCAAACTGCAGGGAAGGAGACCTGCTTGCTCGGAGTTCCGGAAACGAGAGAGCAAACCGGGAAAGGAGACCAGCTTCGCCGCGGTTTGCTCTCGCGTTCCCGGAGCCACCCAGCAAACCGCAGGGAAGGAGACCTGCTTGCTCGGGGTTCCGGGAACGAGAGAGCAAACCGGGAAAGGAGACCCGCTTCGCCGCGGTTTGCTCTCGCGTTCCCGGAGCCACCCAGCAAACCGCAGGGAAGGAGACCTGCTTGCTCGGGGTTCCGGGAACGAGAGAGCAAACCGGGAAAGGAGATCCGCTTCGCCGCGGTTTGCTCTCGCGTTCCCGGAGCCACCCAGCAAACCGCAGGGAAGGAGACCTGCTTGCTCGGGGTTCCGGGAACGAGAGAGCAAACCGGGAAAGGAGACCCGCTTCGCCACGGTTTGCTCTCGCGTTCCCGGAGCCACCCTGCAAACCGCAGGGAAGGAGACCTGCTTGCTCGGGGTTCTGGGAACGAGAGAGCAAACCGGGAAAGGAGACCAGCTTGATTACCAGAGGCTTCCTCCTTCCACGGAGGTCAAGAAAAGCGCTGGTAAGTGTCTACATTGGATTACCAGCGTTGGATCACCAGCGCTGAATCCTCTACACCCGAGACAAAACGGGAGTACGGCCAGCGCTGCAAACAGGGAGTTGCAGCGCTGGTGATGCCCTGCAGATGTGTACACCTTCAAAGTTGCAGCGCTGTAACTCCCTCACCAGCGCTGCAACTTTCTGATGTAGAAAAGCCCTTAGTCTGGCCCTGCAGCTTTTCTTATACTAGCCTGCTGGGCCCTGACTGGTTGCATCCCACATAGCCACTCTTGGCAGCTTGGAGGACCTCTCTACTGCCCTTTTCTGGGGTGGGATGTGGCAGGGTCACAAGGCCTCCAGTAGGAGGCCTAAGGCTCTAGTGCACCCCGTCACAGGTGACTTGATAACAGTCTATAAATATCAATATAGTGAACAAATATTTCAGCTCTTTAATCTGGCAGATAAAGGTACACCATGATCCAACGGCTCTAGGCTGAAGCTAGACAAATTCAGACTGGGAATAAGGCATAGATTTTTGACAGTGAAAATAATTAATCATTGGAACAGTTTACTAAAGGTTGTGGTGGACTATTGACAATTTTTAAATCAAAATTGGACATTTTGCTAAAAGATATGCTCTAGGAGTTTTTTCCATGAAATTTCTATGGCTTATGTTGTACAGGAGTCACAGTAGATGACCATCATGGTCCCTTCTGGCCTTGGAATCTATGAATTTTGGAATCTATGTGAAAGTTAATGTGGGGCTTATGTTTTCCTATTACAAGTAAGCTATGTGGTGCAGTTGTAATACTAAGATATCCTAGTACAGAGACCGAATCTAAATATAGGGATAGGCAAACTATATGTGTCAGAGTTGGGTTCCTCAGCCACCACAAAGTCCAATGACCTTGAGAAAGCTTGTGGCAAAGTTGTTACCACTTTATACCCTCTGGTGGCTATATGTGTCACTGTGAGACAGGTGCCTCAGTTTTCCCCATGCCTTCTTTGGCCTATTTCATCCTTTAGCACAAGCAGCTCCTTTGGCAAAGCCAGGTAAAAGAGTTCAATACTTTGCAGGGCCTCAAGGGGTATGTCTACACAGCAAAGAAAAAATGCAGTTGGCTTGTGCCAACTGACTCAGGTTCGTGGGGCTGTTTCATAGTTGTGTAAACTTCCAGGCTCAGGTTTTTCTTTGCTGTGTAGATATACTCAAAGTTCTTAATTTAAGGCCAACAGAAAGTAGCAAAATCACTGAATCTTCAGCCCACCTGAGTTCAGCTGGTAGCCTTCTTTGCAAACTAGCCCCAGTTTTAAACCATCCCAAACCAACCCTAGTGCCTGGGTTTTACTCCAACCTCACAGGAAGTGCCACATGCTCCCAGGGTTTCAGGCAGACTGCAGTCTTTCATCAGACCCCACTTCCAGGCAGACTTCCAGCTCGGACCTCAGTCTCATGCCTACAAAGTTCTGTGTTGCTCTTATTTTAGAGCATGTCCTCCCAGACTTTTTCTTGGCCAAGTCCCTTTGGTGCTGAGCTTTCCAGGTTTCTCTCAGCCCTTCTCAAGAGAAGAAGCTCCCAACTGCCTCTCACCTGCATCTCCTCCCTAGCCCCTCTTCTGGCAGCCCTTTGCTCCTTCCTTAATGAAGACCTAGCTCCTCCTGAACAGCCACTATGCCCAACACTCCTTGAGGGATAGACTGGTTGGTTAGATGGCCTCTCAGGACTCTAATCTTTTCATCACCTGTGTGGGGGTGGAATGTTGGGCAGCTGATTCTTTGCCCTGCACAGCTCCAGTCCTAAGGGACCATCCAGAACCTAAAAATGTCCAGATCACAGTGGTCTAAAAGCCCCAGTCAGCAGGGCCAGTGCAAGGATGTTTCGCACCCTAGGCGAAACTTCCACTTTGTGCCCCGGCACCCTGCGCCCCCACCATGAGGCGCACTCCTCTCCCCAAGGCAGCTCCCCCCTCCGCCCTTAGGCGCTCCCCTTTCAGAAGCTCCCTACCCCTTCTCTCCGCCCTGAGGCACCCCCCCTGCGCCAGCTCCCCCCTGCTTTGTGCACGAGCACCCTAGCACGCCATCGCTGCTTCACTTCTGCTGCATTCCAGGCTTGCGGTGCCTAAGCTGATTGGCGCTGCAAGCCTGGGATGCAGGAGAAGTGAAGCAGCCACGGAGTGCTCGTGGAGGAGGCGGGGCAGGGGTGAGCTGGGGCAGGGAGTTCCCCTTCGTGCCCCCCCTTACTTGCTGCAGACGGCTCTCCCCGTACTCCCCTGCCCCAGTTCCCTCCACTTAAATGTTGGTGGCCACTGAAGATCCAGCCACCGTGGTTGCTGCTGAAGAAAATGGCACCCCTCAAATCCCAGTGCCCTAGGCGACCGCCGAGGTCACCTAAATGGTTGCACTGACCCTGTCAGTCAGAGATCTCTTATTAGCCTATGCATTGTATCAAGCCTATTAAATACATTCTCCTTACCCTCAAGAAATTACAATTTACATTACACCAGACTACAGCAGGTGAATGAAATAAGCCAATAATGGAAAGGGAGGCAAAAAGTGAGGAAGAGGATGTAATAACAAAAGGTATGTATCTTGGCACAATGACAATTAGTCATAATTTTCATTATGGTATGGTTGCTCTACTTCACTTTGTCTAGGCACTTATACCTCTGCTGGCCAACACTACCTCTGCAATATAAATACAGCTTTGAACTGGGCTTTCATTACATTTACTCTTGTGTTTCAAAATCATGAGAGGTAAATACGTCTAGTAAGGTTTGAGCCACCACAGTAGGATTCAGTTGAGCAGTGCTCCAAAACTGGTAATGGCCCCTCTGGCCTGGTACAGATGATGTATCTTATTTTACTTGCCTAATTCAGATTTTAGTATGCTATTATCACTCAGCTCTCTTAATGACAAACAAAAATCAATTCCTGCCAAGAACATGAACGTTTAGTTATGCAACTATCTTGAGTGCAAACTGAGGGATTCGAGATCTAATTTTAAGAAATCTAGATCTACAACCTGGAATTAGCAACTCTGATATAAACAGTACTGCTCACGTTGATGATGATACAAAAGACTTACTTAGAGATCTATGTGCACCACAAATTTCATAGAGACAATTCAGGGACTGAGACAATTAATTACTATGTTAATTTAGCTGCAACCTTAGATAACCTATGTTTGCTAGGAAATTTTCAGCATTACTCTATTTTTAAAATGTAAGGATAGTTTTAGTACACTTTTCAAATAAATGAATTTTCACCTTGGCTTTATTTGTATCATGTAGGCAGGGTAATACAAAGTATTGCAGGGTGTATCAAAAGTTATAGAAACATTGTATAGGATATTGTCTTATCTGAGAAACAGTCCATGATAATAAAAGCTTTATTAATGGATATGTGTTTGGGTTCCATAAGCTTCCTTAATTTGACACTTCCACACTTTTGAGTGCTCTCTTGCTATAGATATTTCCCCCCAAATGTTTTAGGTTTTGTTTGTTTGTTTGTTTCAAAGAGTTAAGGGAAAAGAAGAAACATAACAAAGAACTTCACTTTCCTGTAATTCAAACCTCTGTTGACTTAAAAAAACCAAAAACAAAACAAACAAACAAAAAACACGGCAAAAATTAAAGTAAATTCATCCTGAATGGTCTGGTCTACACACAGTAGAAAGCAAGAGAGTTCCTGTCATGTGCCTCTAAGGCACTGTACGCCCCCAAAGGTGCTTCAGAATATACATTTCAAAGTAGCCTTTCTGATCTCCTTCACACCTTTCAAGCTTCACAGGGACAAAACCAAAGGGCACCTTCTTGTATCCTTTTCATTATGAGGCTAAGTGAGCCTTGCAATCATGAACAGCACAGCCTGCCCTAGATGCTTAATAATCTAATTTAAGCCCCAGTCCTGTAGTGAGATCCACACATTGGGCTCATGTAGAGCCCCAATGACTTCAGTCCAACTCCTTGTGGAAGCAGGGGTCTACTAAGGCACAGCTCAGTGCATCGGGGCCAAGTACTATACAAAATATACTTTACATGCACATAATGTGATTTTCCAACTGCCACAAATGGTTCAAATTTAAGCCAATGTTTATTGGAACTCTCAAATATATTTGTCTTCAATGACAGCTATTCATTTAATGCCAAAATTCATCTTTCAGCTACCAGTCATTTTACCAATAAAACTGTTCAATAAGGGAGCAGACGATTTTTTTTAATGGGCACATGTGTTTTCTTTCCCCTCTTTCTTTCTATTCATAAATAGTAAATGGTAGAGGAACTGAATGCAGGAGTTTAGAATGGGAATGCTCCCCTGAGTAGTAAGAACTGTGGTCACCGCAGCTGACATTAATATGCAGGAACAGGATTAAGCAAAATACTGTTCACTAATCTAAAAGTTATTTGAATCTTTCCTTGTAGTTATTTTTCTGCTGTTTTTTCTCTCTCTCTGTCCTCTATTTCCTTTCTTTAAATCTCCTTTTAATATTTATTCTACTTTATTGATTCTCTCACCTTGCTTTCCCTTTCTATTTTTAGAACTCCATGTGTCTCTTTTCCACATTTCTCTCTCTCAAGCTCAACCTCTATCATCCTTTCCCCAAGCTCTCCCCAAATTCTTGTTTCTACCTTTTGTCTATTCTGTTCTCTCTGATCACCTCATTTGCTTCATGCACCCATGTTTTTCATCATCGCTTGCTCTTCTCTGTTCTGTTCTCTTATCTCCCCTAGCTCTCCTTCAGTTCATCCTCTCCCATATTCTCTTTGCAGTCCCCATTCCTCTCTAATGTCCCTATTCCCTCATCTTGCTTGAGTGATCTTTTGTCAGCCCTCTCTAATTACTATCCCTCTCCGTTTTCTTCCCCATATCCCTGATCAAAAGCCTTTTTTATGTCAATGAGTGGCTTTCCATTTATGTCAAGAAGTTTTGGATCAGGTCCCAAGTCTCCATCTCTTCTTCCTTTCCTTTTTTCTCCACTATGTTTCTCCCAGTTTTCTTTTCCTTCTTATAACTCTCAAAACTTTTTGCTTTCCCCACTTCAAACTGCTGAAAGATTGGCTAGCCAGACTCTTTAGATAAATCACCACGCCATGCAGTGACACTGCATTTTTTCACATCTCATTGTAGGTGCAAGACCAGGAAAAAAACTATACTTGCAAAGTTTTAAAATAATTGAACATCTGCAACAGAGAGGGTCTGAATGAGAAGTGAAAAATATAAACTGAAGAATTATGGAACAATTATATAATTACTCAGAGTTGAAAGAAGATGGTGCCATAATATCCTAAAAGCCTGCAGCTTGCATAACTTGGCACATATTTATGATTTTTTCTTGTACTTTATATAAACAAAACAAATAACAAGTTTTGTCTCTGATCGGAAGAGAGGCAGCTTAGGGCTAAGTTCTTGTTAACTGTGGGGTATGCAGCCAAGCAGCAGTAAATTACTTTTTCCTCCCAATTAGGGTACATAGATCACTGCTTCTCTTTAAATGTTTTTAACCAAAATAGGGTGTGTGTGTTTTTTAAACTAAGGGGAACAAATATTTTATTAACAGGGAAAAGAGTGACAAGACTTTTTAGGAGAAGGGCTAAGGGGGAATGAAATATTTTGCATTTTTTTATGATGAGCTTGAAAATAAGCCCAGTTAGGTGCAATATTTCTCAAGGTATCTGAAGGTTCCATTCTGTTTGAAACAATCTTCTAATAAGAACAGGACAATTTGGTATACAATTACTTGGCAAAAATACCACCCATTTTGCCAGCACAAACAGGTTTTGGATCAATATTTCTAATTCCTTTTCATGTCTTCATCCAGGCTCCATACTGAATCACTTTGTTTCTCTGTCCAATCAAGCAACATCAAACACTCCTCTTCCCCAGTTTCCCACACTCACACTTCCCCTAATGGACTCGTCACTCTTTCCAAGACTCATTAGGCAGCCAGTCCTTACACATATTTGCAGCAAAAAGCAAAAATCCCCGTTTCTCCTTTAAAAAGCATCTTGTTATGCTGTTGCTTCACTGTGCCTCTAGTTCCCCCTGCATCTGCCATGGAATCTCAATAATTGCATTTTCCTTATTCTATAGAATGTAAATGCTCTCCTCTCTCTTAGTTTCTATTGGGTGGGGAAGTCTCTTCCGTCCCCGGGGACATCTCCTTTCATCCCCCTAAGAAAGGAAGAGCTCTGGTCTTTCTAATTGATCTCTCATATTGGGAGGGAAAGACTATTTCTTTTCTTTCCTGCAAGGAAAATAACTCTTCCATTTTCTCTCTCTTTCCTTACCCTTTATTCCTATGAGAGCAGATGAATTCCCTGCAGTAAACTTCTTCTCTTGTTGGAGAAACACATTGTTTTACCCTGCAAGTTGCATTTGCTGCAGTGCTCCCTACTTTATCATACAAAACAATGATTGCTTATTGTTAAGTCTCCACTCCTCCGTCTAACCTCAGACTAAGTGAACTGCATACAGTTCAGGGAGCGCCTTCTGAAACTTGGGGAAACGGCCCTGGACAGGCAAGTAGTAGTCATGGGAAACATAATCAGGATTAACCAATATATGTGCCTGATTTTCCACTGAGATACCATTCCAGTTTTGTAGCTTTTCCACATTCTTTGCAAAACTCTATATAACTCACAAGGTGTAAGGCACTGGAAAATCAGAATTGTCTGTATATTCCTTCTGTGTAACCCTTAGGTATCTTCTCTCAGTGACATTTAAATCTTGCATACATCCTTACAAGTTCTTTCAGCAGGTAGACCCACATCATCCTTCCACTTTGGAAAGCTTCTCTTCATGAGAGTCTGTGGGAGCATAGAATAGTTCCTACTCCAAAGAGGTCCCAGACTAAGACCTGCTTTATCGCCAAGACTCTATGAAAGAGAAAAGCAGCTAGGAATATGCTTGAAAATGGTTCTGGATTATGGTTCTGGTTGAGGGCTCTGTAGCAGTCAAATTATCTCTCAGTTATTTTCTGACACCCTTGAACACTTCATTTTTATTTTAGTTTTTTTCTAGAGTTCCTATCACCTTGATATCTTAGTAAAAATCTCTCATTAATTTTTCTCTCTCATCTCTTTCTCAGTCATTCTAGCCTATTTCATCTCCACATATTCAATTTTATCTTCTTTACAAATTTTCATCCCCTTTCTGTAAGGAGAAATATCATCTTAAAGTATGGATACTAATGTCTGTATGAAATCTCTTAGCCAATCCAGTGTGCATTAGATATTTCCAGAAGTCTGAGAATTTTAATTCGAGCTAGCTGTCCATATAAGCAGAGTGCTGTACTTCTTTTACTGAGCACAAACTCCCAATTACCTCCTCCTAGCCCTGGGACATCAAAAACTCTTTTTCCTTCCTAGTCAATGTGATTGGCTCTATACTTCTTCAGGCAATTTTCATCTTCTTTTAGAAGATTTTCTATCTTTTTCTTTTTCTCTTCAGACATTAAGTGCCTAGGTTTTAATGGTTTGAGCAATAGGCTGTGAATAAGAAGTATTCTGGATTCCAGTCCAGATGTGCCATGGTATTATATCCTGGGGAGCAGCCGGTTTAGGAAGAAATCACATGAGAGCAGACAGCAGACAGCTAACAAAACTACCATTTTTTTACAGATACAGAGCTCGCCTAACCGGCCGAAGCTGGCTGAGCTATCCTCTAATAATCTAACTCAGTTGCCGTAGGAACAAAAACCATGACAACCAAATACACAACACACAGTATGTGTTATTCTCAGGTACCTTACAGTCTATATAGGTACATATAGTCATCATCACCACTATATCTAAGCACTCAGCACACATTAATATAAGTATCTTCCCAGCACACATGCAAGAGGATATTATGATTCCCATTTTTACAGATGGGCAATGAAAGCACAGGATGATTGATTTGTTCAAGGTCACACCATAAGCTTGTAGAAGAAGTGAATTAACCCAGGTCTCCTTTGTCCCAGACCAGTGCCAAAAACTGTCAGTTATATATTTGTCCATTCACCTATTCTGGCACCTACATAGTTCTTCATCATTTTTTATCTTCTTTAACTAAATCTGTGATCTCTCATTTCTAGTCCCACTTCCACTGTGGTTTTTTAATTTTTTTAAGCCTGATACTGACTGCACCCCTCTTAGTCCAGAACATCATCTTAAAAAATGGAGGATATGAAGGCATACCATGAATCCTTATGTAACTATGACAGTTGCTTTACAATCCTGCAAGCTCCCAGTCATTTTTTTTTTCAGTACTCTCCAAGAGTAAATGAAAAAATGTTGGGACTGTAATTAATGTAACAAAATCTGCTTTATTGACAGGGTTGGGATCATGCTTTGCTGGAACAATATAAAATTCTGAAATGACAAATGCAGCTTGGTTTATTTAAAACACAATTTCATATGAAGATCTGTTTAAACTGGCTAAAAAGAGTTTGTGAAGTTTAAAGTGTCTGCAATTTATTCTAATTGGCCAAGCCCCCATCATTCTCAAAATTGCCCTTGCCTACTATTATTTTCTTGGCAAGACAGGTATTCTTGCAACAGAGCAAGTGATGTAATTCCACAAGGCTTTCAAGTGCCTAACTCCAAGAGCAAAAGGCAAGGGAGGTATTATATTAAATAGAACTCTGATAGAATTAAGGTTTGTTTGTTGCAAGTGAGAGTGAATGTATAACAGAAAGCAAAACAGTCAGAGGTTCACAGTCCATATACAAAGCAGCATATTATTTTATGAGCAAATTATAGTCATTTGCATTTTCAGTTATGTTAATTGACGTGAATTAGCAAAAAAAAATATGAAGTCGGTTCCAGGGAGATTATTTTTATGACACATCCCCCTCCTTTTGCTTTTCAGATATGCTGTACTCCGGACAGCTCTCCTTGCATGTGGCAATCAAAATCATACAAAAAAGTTCAGGATTCTGTTTTACTAATGACGAGCTCATGATTGTCAAAATTCTGCGGCTGTATGCTTTTCTGGAATAAAATGACACATGCAGAATGGAATCCTCTTTCATTTCTGCATAGCTCATAGTAAGCCAATGTATAACTATTGTCACGGATTTTAATTTGTCTGGAACATGGTTTCTTTTGTAGTCATTCGACTCTATGTAGTCAAGAACAGCATCTTTCTCAGTAGCATGAAGCCTGCTTCATAATTCTAACTCGTATAGTCATTTATACCTGTGTAGAGTGAGTGTGAAGTGGGTGTAAAATGCTATCAAATCAAATTACACCCACTTTGCACTGATGGTAATTACTATACAGGGGCAAGGTGAAAAACAGGCTCAAGGCCACCAGTCAAAATTTCATTTGATCAGATGTCAGCCTCTAGCCCAGTGTTTGGGTCAAGTATTGCAAGCTGCATCAATCAAAACTTTTTTTTTCTGATTCCTTTGGCTGTTGTTGGAAGCATTTCCAAATTGCTGTATCTACAAATGACTGAACTAACTGGCCATGATTTTTTTTTGGAATATGACTTCATATAATGTAACTTAATATCATGAAACCTAGCAGCCTGAACTGCACTGTTTACAGAGGTGATAATCTCATGAGAAATGTTTTAGGCTCTGAATGCATGCAATTTACCATGAAAGTAAACTGCTAGTTCCATCTAATCTAGCCTCACTCTTCTTCTTCTTCTTCACTAGCTAGTCCTGGTCTGTTAGCTTTTTTTTCCTCATCACACTTTGCTGCACAACTTAATAAGAAAGTATCAAATGAGCATGCCCCTGCTAAGCTCCTAAACACTCCTAAGAACTATGAAAAGAGTCTGAGGCAGCAACTGTGCAATCTTCATAAGTGACTGGGAAATTCACCAATCTCTTTTTAGTGTATGGTTCTTTGATGGCACTCAAAAGGATATCTAATTTTTTTTCCCATGAGACATAGCAGATATAGCTATCTCACAGTGACTTTTTTAAATAGATGGCAGAGTGTGCACAATGATCACATAAAAGAATGAAATTAGTTTGCTCCACAGAACAGTTCTGCAGTGTTACCAACTGCTAAATCAAGACTGGAATGGATTACCTTAGGAGGTGGTGGAATCTCCTTTCTTACAGGTTTTTAAGGTTAGGTTTCACAAAGCCCTGGCTGGGATGATTTAGTTGGGAATTGGTCTTGCTTTGAGCAGCGGGTTGGAGTAGATGACCTCCAGAGGTGCCTTCCAACCCTGATATTCTATGATTCTATGAAGACAGTAATTTCAACAATGTCAAACCTCTAATTTTGAGAACTCATTTTGAAACTGAGGAGCAACTCTAGGCGTTGACCCCATGGTCTTTCCTATAACATCAGTGCAGAACTTATGAAATAATTTCATTTCACACCAATTGCTATGCAAACTTCTAGCTAAAAAATGCATTTTGGATATTCATTCTTGAGAGGCCTTTGTATTTAGGTGTCGTGCTCAAGTATGTCAAGGATGAGTTCTAGGCTGAAGGATTTATCCAAATTGATATTATTAATGCTTGGATTATTTTTTCTGCATAGCAGAGCTGGTCAAATTTTTTTTGACATAACAGTTCACCACTGGAAAATGTAGTTTTGTCACAATCCAAGTCATTGAAACATGTCAGCTTGACTAGATTTTTGACAGAAATGTGTCAGAATGCATTATTTCAACTTTCTCATTTTATTTTGATAATGTCATAATAATTCATTTTGATAATGTTGAAATATTTCATTTTGATCAAGTAAAAACATGTTTTTACTATCATTTCATTTTATTTAGAGCATTATATTATATTATATCATCATGGAAATGAACCAACTTTTCATTCCAGTTTGGAACTAAAACAAATTTTGAAATGTCAGAATTTCCCAAAGAACAGAAATTCCGTTTTCCAACTAGATCTGCCTGATAGGTTCCTCCTCAATAAATATAGATATGACATAACTGTTGATTACATCTGGAAAATCACATTTTTATTTTATATAATGAATATCATGGGACAATACACCAAAATCTTTTTTTTTGATATATTATTATTCCTTAGCATTTGTACCGCAGTACCATCTAGGACCTCCTGTCATGGACCAAGGCCCTATTGTGTTAGACATTGTACAAACATAGAACAAGTACTGAGGATAGTTTTGGGGTTTTATACAGAATTTTGCTCCCATGCATTGGGTAACATTGGAGAAACATGAAGATGTTTGTTTGAAAATTTAATAAGTGGTCAATGAAGGTCGATGTCATTGGCAGAGTGGAGGCAGCAGCCAACTTCTTAATATAATTTGAGATGATAGGTAAGTGGGAACACCCCATGAAAGACCCTAAAAGTGAAAATAAAACATTTGTAGTTGATGCAATAGAGAAGAGGAAGCCAGTGGAGGGATGCAAACATTGTCATGACGTGGTCAAATTGATGAGTTAGGAACATTATCTTTGCAGCAGTATTTTGAATGGATATAAGTGGGGCAAGATTGCTTCCCCTTCCCCCCAAGGTCAGAAATAGGATGTAGCAGTAGTTGAGATGTGAGATGAGGGACTCAGTGAAAGTTTTAGGTGAATGAGTGCATCGGAAAGGCCATATTTTAGAGATTATATGCAGGCAGAATAAGCAAGATTTAGACAGAGCCTGAATGTGAAGATCTAGAGAGATGGCCTAGCGAATTGGCACCTAGATAACAGGACTGAGTGACGGGAATGATACTGGTGTAACTCCATTAAAGTTCTTAGAATTTCATCAGAGATTAATGTGGCCAGCTATATCTACACGTTTACATTAATCTGTAATATGGGGCCCTGGATTCTGCAAATGTATATGCTTGTTGGGGTCCCATTTGAGTCAACAGAGAACAAGGGAATGCCTGAAAATATGGGAATACACATGCGGGTCTAATTGCAAACTTGGTGCCACTGTGTCTTATGTTCAGTCTACTAGAAATCTGAAAATCTGTTTGCCCAGGATTATTACAACATAGAATAAACATCTTTTCAAACAAATATGCTGATCAAATCATCACAGAGACTCATGAACACTTTAGGGTTATTTTCCTACTGTCCTGTTCATCTGCATTGAATCTGTTTGGCTCAGTCCATAATTGGTATAAATCTACTGCTTGAACTTGGAAAAGAAGGCAAAAAGCAAATAGTGAAAGTATTTGAAGGCGGAACATGGCAGGTCTGAATTGTGAGCAAGTAAGATGTTTTTAGCCACAGTTGTGAATGGACTGGAAGGAAGTAAGATGAGAATGGAGTAGCCACCCTTACGGAAAAGACACATGGAACTGAACATGGATTTAACCAATAGGATTCTTTAGACATTAGTCTGAAAACCTGCAGAGTTTCATAAAAATATATATATCCTCTTTACATTTTTGACCATTTCATAACAAACTATCAGAGAATTATTATTCTATTAAATGCTATAGGGATATTTTTTTTAAAAAGCTCTACTGAATAGACATCATTTTTTATTAATTTCCTTAGGACTTTTTGATAGGATGAGAAAGAAAGTTGCAGTAGTCAAAGAGGGAGTTAATAAAGCTATAGATGAGCATTTTACCCATAAGTACATAGAAGGAGGGGTAGATTTTAATATATTATGGAGAAAGAACCAGTAAGATTTCATGATTCCCTAATTGTGCAAGAAGAAAAGTACGACAGAGTGGACAATAATCAAGATAACATTTTGTGAGCCTTAGTGACAGGAAGAATCATGGTAGCTTGTTAACATCAGTAGAGCTGGAAGGAAGAAGAGAAGGCTTGGGAGGAAAGAGAATGAGCTTGTTTTTTTTTGCATATTGAGCTTCTGCTGATGGTAGTACATTCAAGTTAATATGTCAGAAAGCAGTGGAAGAAGTCAAGGTTGGAGAAGTAGATATATGAGTCATCATCACAAAAATGGTAGTTAAAGCCAAGTGAGTGGATCTGGCCACCCAGTGATAAGGTATCCAGAGAAAAGGAGAAGGTAACACAGCATAAAGATTTGAACCACAAACACAGGCAAATAGGAAAGCAAAGGATCTGCTAAAGGATATTCTGAAGGAGCAGTTGGAGAGGTAGGTGGGAAAATCACAAGAGTATAAGGCAACAGAAGACAATTAATTAATTCACTGCTTTGCTAGAATTCTTGTGTTGGCTGGTACATGATATTTCAGTGCAATCTGGCTCTAACAACCTGGAAATAGAAGGCTTATCCAGTTAATGAGTATTAATATTGACATAAATCTGGACAGGAAAAAAACTATTGTTAAGGAAAGTTAGTTGGCAATTGGAAAATAGCATCTGCTTCTGCCCACTGAGAAGAAATCTTTAGAATTCTTGTTTTCCTTGGGTGTTTTGTTTTTTTTTTGCCCTCCCTCCCCATCCTCTGTTGCTGTTATCTGTTACTTTGACATATTCCTGCTCTTTGCCTTGTACATTTTTAAAGGATTGTTTATATAGACACTTTTATTTAGTTTAATGCCCAATATTCTAGATTAAGACTCGAGAGACTTGGGTTCTAGTTCTATCTGGGCCACTATCTCCACATTTATTTTTCCCCTCCCACCCTTTGTCTATTTTGTTTATTTAGATCAGGAGTCGGCAACCTCTGGCACATGGCTCACCAGGGTAAGAACCCTGGTGGGCTGGGGCAGTTTGTTTACCTGCCAAGTCAGCAGGTTCGGCTGATTGCAGTTCCCACTGGCCGCTGTTCATTGCTGCAGGCCAATGGGAACTGTGGGAAGCGGCGCAGGTGAAGGATGTGCTGGCCGCCACTTCCCGCTGCCCTCGGACGGTGAATCGCAGCCAGTCGAAACCATGATCGGCTGAACCTGTGGATGTAGCAGGTAAACAAACTAGCCCGGTCCGCCAACATGCTTACCCTGGTGACCCTCATGCCAGAGGTTGCCGACCCCTGATTTAGAATGTAAGCTCTTCAGGGCAGGGACTGTCTCACACTAAGTTTGTATTGTGTGTAGCGCAATAAGGCCACAATCTTGGCTGGGGCCCTTAGGTGCTACTGGAACACAGACATAATAATAATGAGGTGACCTATATTAGAAACAAGAAGAAGGTCAGGGAAAGTGTGGGACCCTTACTGAATGAGGGAGACAACATAGTGACAGATGATGTGGAAAAAGCTGAAGTACTTAAAGCACTTTTTGCCTTAGTCTTCACATACAAAGTCAGCTCCCAGACTGCTGCACTGAGCAACACAGTGAGGGAAAGGAGGTGACAAGCCTTCAGTAGTGAAAGAACAGGTTAAAGACTATTTAGAAAAGCTGGACATGCACAAGTTCATGGGTCCAGATCTAATGCATCCAACGATGCTGAGGGAGTTGGATGATATGATTGCAGAACCTTTGGCCATTATCTTTGAAAACTCATGGTGATCTCGGATGATTGGGAAAAGGCAATGTAACCGGGCACGACTCACCCCCACAGCACCTCCTGCTGGTTGCTTCGGGAATTAGCCCACATTCCACCTCAGAGCGCCCTCTGCAGGCCGGTGATCCGCCTTTTGGCTACGGGCCCCATGTCCCTCTCTGGACCCCGGTGCCCCTTTTATGTGGGGTTCTGCCCCCTGGCAGTAACCCCTTCCTCTTTCTTAGGGGTTTCCCTCCCTGGGAACCCCCCACCCTCTATCCCCACTTTGCCTCAGTGTCTTGGCAGCTGCCCAGTCATTAGCTAGCCCCATGCCCTGGGGCAGATTGCAATATTAGCCTCTCATCATAGGCAAAGGGGGTTGGACCTGCTGCCTTGGCCTACCCCTGGGTTGCACCCTGCAACGCCCAGTACCTCTTAGCCTTCTGCTAGGCTGCAGCCTGGGGCTTTCCAGACAGGAGCTCCTCTGCTTTTCCCCAGCCCTGCTTCACCCTAGGTACCTTATTTGGTTCCCTGCAGCCAGGCCCTGCTCTCTCTGAACGCAGAGAGACACTGTCTGGGCTCCTGGCTTCTCTGCCCTTATATAAGGGCCTGTTGCTCAGTTTGGGGCATGGCCCCAACTGCTGCCACTTCCCCAATCAGCCCAGCCTAAAAGACTGCTTTCTCCAAGGAAGAAAGGGAAGAAAGAGAACCAGAGTAACTACAGACCAGTCAGCCTCACTTCAGCCCCCAGCAAAATCCTGGAGCAGGTTCTCAAGGAATCTATTTTGAAGCACTTGGAGGAGAGGAAGGTGATCAGGAACAATCAACATGGATTCACAAAGGGCAAGTCATGCCTGACCAACCTGATTGACTTCTATGATGTGATAACTGGCTCTTTGGATATGGGGAAAGCAGTGGGTGTTGATATATCTTGAGTTCAGCAAAGCTTTTGATATGGTCTCCCACAGTATTCTTGCCAGCAAGTTTAAAAAGTATGGACTGGATGAATAGACTATAAAGTGGATAGAAAGCTGGCTAGATTATAGGGATCAATGGGTAGTGATCAATGGCTTGATGTCTAGTTGGCTGCTGGTATCAAGTGGAGTGCCCCAGGGGTCATTTCTGGGGCTGGTTTTGTTCAACATCTTTATTAATGATCTGGGTGATGGGATGGATTGCACCCTCAGCAAGTTCGCAGATGACACTAAGCTGGAGAAAAAGTAGATACACTGGAGGGTAGTGATAGGGTCCAGAGTGACCTAGACAAATTGGAGAATTGGGCCAAAAGAAATCTGATGAGTTTCAACAAGGACAAGTGCAGAGTTCTACACTTAGGAAGGAAGAATCCTGTGCACCGCTATAGGTTGGTGATCAACTGTCTAAGCAGCAGTTCTGCAGAAAAGTACCTGGGGATTACAGTGGAGGAAAAGCTTGATAAGAGTCAGCAGTGTGCCCTCATTGCCAAGAAGGCCAACGGCATATTAGGCTGTATTAGTAGGAGCATTAGCAGCAGATTGAGGGAAGTGATTATTCTCCTCTATTCAACACTGGAATAGGCCACACCTGGAGAGTATTGAGTTCAGTTTAGGTCCCCCTACTACTGAAGGGATGTGGACAAATTGGACAAATTGGAGAGAGTCCAGAAGAGGGCAACAAAAATGATGAGGGGGCTGGGGCACATGACTTAAGAGAAGAGGCTGAGGGAACTGGCATTATTTAGTCTTCAAAAGAGAAGAGTGAGGGGGGATTTGATAGCAGCCTTTAACTACCTGTAGGGGGGGTTCCAAAGAGGTTGGAAATAGGCTGTTCTCAGTGGTGGCAGATGACAGAACAAGAAACAATGATCTCAAGTTGCAGTGGGGGAGGTCTAGGTTGGATATTAGGAAATACTTTTTCACTAGGACGATGGTGAAGCGCTGGAATGGATTACCTAGGGAGGTGGTAGAATCTCCATTCTTAGAGGTTTTTAAGGCCCGGCTTGACAAAGTCTTGGCTGGGATGATTTAGTTGGTGTTGGTCCTGCTTTGAGCAGGAGATTGGACTAGATCGGGGTTTCTCAAACAGGGGTCACCGCTTCTGTAGGGAAAGCCCCTGGTGGGCCAGGCCAGTGTGTTTACTTGTCCCGTACGCAGGTCCGGCCAATTGCGGCTCACACTAGCTGCAGATTGCTGCTCCAGGCCAATGAGTGTTGCTGGAAGCAGCAGCCAGTACATCCCTCTGCCCGCGCTGCTTCCAGCAGCTCCCATTGGCCCGGAACAGTGATCCACGGCCAATGGGAGCTGCAATAGGCTGGAACCGTGGACGAGGCAGATAAATGCACCAGCCCAGCCCACTAGAGGCTTTCCCTACAGAAGCGAGGACCCTGTTTAAGAAACCCTGGACTAGATGATCTCTTGAGGTATCTTCCAACCCTAATATTTTATGATTCTATAATTCTATGACCTTCAAAAATAGCTGCCTACAGAAAAGAAAGGCTGGTACTGAAAGATGGGGCCAATCCACCATTCCCAAATCACAGCCTCTAGGATTCTATAAACTTTACATCTTAGTAAAAGAAACCATCCATGAGTGCCTGGAAAAACTCTCTCTCTCTTTTTTAAGTGTAATTTGGTGAACATTTACTCAGCCACAACAACTTCTTTGCAGGATACCTTCAATCCATTGCTTTCTGTTGAACAAAACATAAAATGAAAGGCCTTGGAAAAGGTGACACTTGATGACTTAGAACATTGTGTCCCTTCAACTCTCCATTAAATCACAGGTACATGGCTATCAGCAGTTGGGGCTCAGATCTGAGCTGCAGCAAAGTAGCTTTGCACCTATAAGATTCTGTTATAATGAGGGGCCCATTGACACCCCTAGCATTAATTAGAGCAGCATGCAATCTATTGTCTAAAAGAGCTGCAGCAAAAAAGAGAGAAAATGGCCAGGCTGAGCACAGAACACTCATATAAAGAAAGGGATGTCAGTATTACAAATGGTACTGGGTAGTAATCATCAGCTCACCTCAGCCTCCCCACATCCACTCATTTTTAAGATTGGTCACAAGCACAGACAATTATTTAAATAGAGGACAGGCAATAGGACTAGTAGGGAAATATAAAGCATAGGAGGAGGTGTGAGCGTCACTAGGGTTGAATAGTTTAAGATGAGATTTGGGGAGCTTTTCATAAAATCTTAGATTTTAGAGTAGTGGGGTTGCCCGGAGGCTAATTATTGCCACTTTTATGGGATATACCTAGGAATCCCAGGTGCCAATGCTGATAGGGGTGACACTATACATATGAAGGCTGTGGGTGTGCTTGAGGAAGTTCTTATTCAAACAAGCACAGCTCTGTGTTAAGTGGGAGTTATAAGGAAGGTCAGATAGAGGAAAGTTTTTTGTGTATATATATATATATATATATGTGTGTGTGTGTGTGTGTGTGTTGTTATGTAAACCCTCCGCTCAAATGCAATTGTAAGATCTGTAGCTTGTATCATTATGTTCTGCAACCCTTTTGCAGACTTAGTAACTTCAGTTATTGTTAGCATAGCCTTTTAAGTTTTGTAACCTTTGCAAGCCCTGTAACCCTTTCAAGTTACCACTTGTATGAACTTCCAAGCTTTGTAATATCCTATCACGCAATCAGAGAGAGTGTGAATGAAGGAGTGTGTGGGGCAGATAAGGGAGTGTGAACAAGGGAGAGTATGTGGGAGGTGGGGGGAGAGGAACTGCAAGGAGAAAAAAGACAGGGGCCAGGTGTGTCTGATACAATCTGCTCTGAGAAGGAAATCATGAATTGCTGCAAAGAAAAGAAGAACCTGGTATGCATGAAAGGAACAAGGACTGGGAATGCTTCTCAGTGAGGGACACAGAAGAAAATCTCCGTGTACGTGACAGGAGCCTCCCAGTTCCAAAATACAAGGAAGCAGCCATGCACACGAGCTGCTGCTGCTCCGTGACCTGCTCACCAGCCTGGATTCATGACCACAGGTGGACACACCAGATCTACCATGCTTCAGCTTCTCGGCTTCCATGCTGTCTCTGGTAACTTTACACCTGTGTAAGTGTGTTGGCGCAAGAGGGTATAAATACAATGAATGTGTGTGTGTATGAAGAAGCTCTATCTCTTTTCTATCTAACCCAACAGCGGCATCATAATAAAACCTCTAAGAATGGAGATTCTACCACCTCCCTAGGTAATCCATTCCAGTTTAAAGTTTAGATTATGCCCTTGTAAGATTTTTTTCCCCTTGCTGGAAAACTAAGGGGGATTTCTAATATATTTCAGCCCTGTCTAATTCTGTTCTTCCTAAAGTCAATGGGAACAGAGCCAAGCCAACAGTGAGTGCTTCTAAAAATCCTCACATGAATTCCTATTTGAATTTAAACTTATGTAGAGAAAGAGTTGTTGGTGGAGCTTAGTGCCAACTAACATATAGAAGAGACTTGTGAAGTCAACATAGAAGAACAGGTCTAAGGAAACAACACAGTGACAAGGGTTAAGCTAAAAAAATTTTTATCCTCTTTAGTGGCCACTTACCCTTCTCTCCTTTTAGCCCTGCTCTCTTCTCTGCTACATGGGGTTTTTCAATGTCATGTTGATTAGTACAGCCATTTCCTATATTCACCTGTGCATGCTTCAGAGAGAAAGGGAGGTTTATTGCCACATAACAAGCTGCTTTACATGACACTTATCTGAGAGACAAGGTGGGTGAGGTACCAACTTTTGCTGGTGAGAAAGACAAGCTTTCTCACCAAGAAAAGTTGGTCCGATAAAAGATATTACTTCAGCCACCATGTCTCTGTAATACCTTGGGACCGACATGGCTACAACAACACTGCTTGAGGCTTATCTGTCAGCCCAGGCAAGACATGAGAAAAGGGTGCTGAGGTGTAACCAAAAATCCTCCTCACTCCAGGCCAAACAATTTTTGTTTATAATGTTTCCTTTTCAGTGTGCACTCCTGTAGAGAAAGGAGTAATAAACCATTGCCTGCATCCCACGTTTCCTTGGAAGAAGGTACCAGTTTGCCTGTACTGGGGTTTGAGTTTGGAAGATACTCTACACTCTGAAGGCAATGACACCATTTGTGTGTTTAAAGTTAGGCCTGCACTTAAATCTTCAGCCCATTTCAGGATTCAGCCCTTAATGCAGACTATAACCTAAAAATGCACTTGCTCTGTACACCTTTTTGTGAGTCACCGTGGTTTGCAACTAGAGGGACAATAGGACCCAGGTCTAGAGCTGCATATTTAATTCTCCCAAAGTATTAAAAGTTTTAATATCAGCTCAACTGTATTCCACACTTACACTGTTAATGGACACAAAAGGAAATAACTCAACTACTGTTTCATTAAAGAATTAACTTTTCCAATTAAAGTTTAGCTTTTTTAGTAAATTTACATAGACATAATCCTAAAACAAATAGAAATAAAGTTTCTCACCATTACGGTTTTCTGAATCATAATCATGATGAGCTTATCTATTGTCATAGTTACTGGAGTATAGCTAGGATAAAAAATTTGATTAGACAGACTTAAGGGGGGGGAAAGAACAACATATTTATTTAATGAGAAACTGTAAGAGACAGAACAATACCAATAACTGGAATTTTTCCCTTTTTGATAGCCATTGTCTAGCAAAAGTCATGTATGTATAAATTATTTGACTTCTCCTAGACCAAGGGTCGGCAACCTCTGGCACACGGCTCACCAGGGTAAGCACCCTGGCAGGCCAGGTGACTTCGTTTATCTGCCATGTCAGCAGGTTCGACTGATCACAGCTGTCAATGGCCACGGTTCGCTGTACCCAGGCCAATGGGGGCAGAGAGAAGCCGTGCACAGCACATCCCTCAGCCTGCACCGCTTCCCGCAGCCCCCATTGACCTGGGATGCCGAATGGCAGTCTGTGGGAACTGCGATCTGCCGAACCTGCCGACGCAGCAAGTAAACAAACTGGCCCGGCCCTCCAGGGTGCTTACCTTGGCGAGCCGCATGCCAGAGGTTGCCAAACCCTATCCTGGACAGTGGCTCTCTCTTTCTCTCTCTATACATAATAAACACACACTGTCCCATGAGTTAAAGTCAGTGGCCCTTGTTCTTCATCTCCAACGTTCTTGTTAAATCTTCAAAGCTAACATCTGTATTCTTCATATCCTCCTTCAGCATCTGAAACCACCTTTTCTGGGTCTTCCACATGTTTTTTTGCCCCATGACTATTATGCTTGTACTCTTTGGCCAACATATCCCACATTTTCTTGTCTCACATGACTCAGTCATCTAAATCAGAATGTGTTTTATATATATATAGTGTTTTGCGTATAGCTTTGACAAAACCTATGTATATATAAAATATTGTTTTTGTTAAAGCTATATACAAAACACTGATGACCTTTACACTGTCAGTTCTGTTGATGAAACTAGCAATGTGGGTGAAATGGATATATTTTCATATTTTTCCACTCATTTTATGAATGATTTATTTTTCTGCCACAAAACTTCACAACAGGATATCTTTACCTTACATAATCAATAATGCTAATAATGGGTAAATGACTGTAAGCTGAACTATGGAGTTTTGACCAGCATCTCTAATAAACCACAAAATAAATTGGAGAAGTTAAATGCCACTTTAACTGACAGGCAATGGTGTAGATATGTACAATCTCATAAAACTCAAAAAAATCATTGTTTTTGGCACACGAATATAAGACAGTGTGACAGCAGATAATGCTGCTTTTGGAGAATCCTGGTAGGAATACCAATCAGTTATTGCAGAAATACCCTATTATGCAACCCTTCTAAATGTAGATGACTAAATATGGATTTAGGAGCCTTACTGTAGGGACCCAAGTTTGAAGATGTTGGCCTCATATTATATAAATGTCAATCCCACAATTCTCTATGTTTATATTATTCTACAACTTTGACATAAATTGTAGGGCTGCAACATTTTGGGGGGAAGTAGGTAGCAATTGTGATAAAGTGGGTCAAGCATATATATATATATACTGTGGCTGAATGATGCAACAATTTGCTACCAACATTGACAGGTGAATGTGGCAGATCTATTGAATTGTTATTTGTGAAATTAATTGAAGTGCTCTTGAATTATACAGGATGATCTTTGCAGTGTCCAAGATAATGATTTAATATTTCCCTCAATATGAAATGTTTAATTTGTTAGAAAAAGTTGAGTGACTGTCATTAAAGTCTCTGCAGATTATGTACCAAAGACTTGTTTTTCAGTTGAGACATTTTCAGTCAAAGTCGCATGCTATATGCATTTGTAATTCCAGGCCATACTGTGTGCAAACACCAGAAGGTACTGTGATAGATAGTGTCCCTCAGTTCCTTCACTCTCTTGAACTTTTGCTATGTTCCTTTGAAGGCATCACTTCAGAAGCCAAACACAGTAGATAAATGGTCTTTGTCCTCCCTCTCCCTCCTTAGTCACAACAGTTTGCCAAGCTCTAGACACTTTCTGCTTGATGACTCAGAACATATCCCGGATACTTCTGCAGCCCTTTCTCCCACTCTGCACATGAGCTACTATACACAGTCCTTTCAAAAGTCTGCTTTGTACTGTGAGAATGAATTAGGTTTTAGCAAGCATTACCACTAACTGGCTTTCATTGCCCTCTGAGTGATTCAATACTCAAAATGAAAAACATAATAGCCCCTTCACAGCACATTTCATAAAGTTATTCCTCATCTTAGGACCAGCTGGATTTGGAGCAGATAGTGTGCTACTGTGCCTTTTACATTTTAATTGTTTTTTCCATATCCTGTTTTTCCCCCACAACCACCCATGGAAGCTATTGCCTTTGAGAAGCTACATTTAGGTGTTTGGGACTTCATCGCAGGAGGTGGGAATTCAAACATAGTGGATCAATAGGAAGGCATTATTACCTCATTTTCAGCTTGCACAAGGGAGGCAATTTGCATAACGTAAACCTTTGTTGCCCTTCTCCCTAATCTCTTCCTCTACTTTGGAAACTCTGAAAGTAGTTAATAGATCTGCAGTTATTTGGGCCTGGCAAGAAGCGTCAGTGGCCTATTTGCATAACACAAACACAGGTGAAATAGAAAGTCTAGGCTATATTCTTTCATCCTAGCTCTTATATCAGTATTCAGTGGAAGAAGGAGTTAGAATACCTCTCACATAGCCCACATCAGTGCTAAGCAAAATTCTAACTCCTGTAATCAAGGAAAGGAATCTGTAGTTTTAGTTCAGGTCTCATAAAGGTGGGACTAAACACAAAGTTCAAGTCTTGACCTGATCTTTCTCAAAGTTCAAGGAATTCAGACTTAGGGGTTTGTGATTTGTCTGATATTGAATTATAATAATTTTGGGGAGTGAATAAGTGTCTGTGCTGCATGACTAATGTCCTCTTCTAGAATTTTCTGTAGTATTGGGGCCAGATTCTCAGCTGGTGTGAAAATAGTTTCACTCCATCAACTTGACTTTCAAGGGGGTAAAAGGCATGCTATATGAGGAAGGGTGACAGATGCTAGAAAGAGTCACAAGTGCAAATTCCCCCCCAGAGGGCAAAAATGTTAGACAACTCTTGTATATTATCTTCAGTTGTGGAAAAGGGAATAACAAGAAACACCATTGTGAAAGAGATTCAGGGAAGAAACTATTTAAATATTAGCTCAGTTTTGCCATTGTCCAGAGACTTGGCAACACCTCCACATTAAGTTAATGGGATATTAGCACAAATATTCTACAGTGAGTGAATTCATTCCTTTATGAGCACTCAGATGTCAATGTGAGGGACACAGTATAAAAAACAGAATAGGATAAAATAGAAGCTCTTGGACTGTAGAGGGTGGAGAACACAAAACACCTCCCAAAGTAAAGCCCTGGTAACAGTCAGTTGTTACCATGACCAGTCAGATGTGCATGATTCCCTCACTAGCAAAGAGCCTTGCGGAATGGTGGCTCATACTGGCAGCCCACTGAGTGTTGCTGCCAACAGTCAGTGTGCAACTATTTCCAGAAAAACCTTTGTGATTTAAAGAAAAAATAAAGTAAGTGAATGAAATCCTTTTACTGAACTTTGCAGCTACAGGTGACATTAGCTTTATCAAACTGAAGGGCAAACTGCAATAATTTGGATCGGCACCTCATAGATAATAAAAAATAAACATTTCATTCAAGTTTCAAGCTTTCCCTTGTCTTCAATGACTTCCATAAATCTGTGCCTCCCAAAACCTCTTCAAGTACATCCTAACATTCCTTGGTGGCCCACATTTCCTTATAGTCCCATCAACACATTTTTGACCTAGGAGTTGAAGGTTTTAGGATAGATAGATGATCAATGTTATAATATCAGGAGTAAATAGCTCTTCATCCTTTCTGTTAGTCTTTTTGAGCCAGCTTTTTTGAAATCCTGGTCTTTGAAACGTTTCTGGCAATGACCCAGTTGTGGCAGTTCACTGGTCCTATAAAAAGATGTTAAAGAATCATATTTGTGTTCACACAGAGAATGAGAAAACTTCTGTAAGTTCTTCCAGCCACAATGGGACCCTGCAACAGTGGAGAGAACATGACTTAGAATACCTGGCTTACTGTATACTTTAAAGAGATTTTGTTGTAGGAATATGAGAAATAAAAACTAAATATCTTTGTGGGAATATCTATATATCTATTGTAGGTACTTATATGGCCCCCTTTTCCTAAAGTATCTGAGCACCTCATAATCTTTAATGTATTTATCCTCAGAAAACCCTGGTAAGACAGGGACATGTTATTATTCCCAGTTAATAGATGGGTAAAGCAGGTGCAGAAAAACTAAATTACTTGTCCAAGGTCACTGAGAAGTACTGTAACCAAGCAGAATACTGAATGTAAGATTTCTCAGTCTTACCTAAGAACTTTCTCCATTGGACCATTCTTGCTCTCAGAGAATGGTCCTGATTTGTGAGAGCTCCTGCCATAATGACTTTCTTGGATTCTCAGTCCCATGGAATAAAAATAGCTGATACACATTTCTTGTAGACACATTGTGCAAGAAATTGTTTCAACTCAAGATCCACTGTTAAAACTATAGGGCAAGGATGTAATAGAATCAAAAAGGAAAATCTACCTGAATACTCAAGGCTAGTCACTAAAGGTCTGTCTACACTGCACTGTAAGCCCTCGGTTAGTAGAACCTGAGTTAGTGGATCCCGAGTTTCTAACCTAGGGTTTGAGTATCTACAATTCATTTTGAACCTCAGGTTAGGAATTGTTGAACCCTGGATCTCATCCTGGGGCTCCAGCATCTAAACTGCATTATGAAGGCCTGAGTCCAACTACCCATTTCCCAGCAATCTCCCAAAATGTGGCTATTCTAGCCCTTTTTTTCATGGAAAAGTGAGGAAAAACTTGATAGTCCTCCACATTTGACTGTCCAAGGGATAAAAATCAGTCTGTGGGATTATGGGATTCTTTTGGCCGACTCCAAGAGCACCAGTCCAGTGGGACTTTGTCTACACTGCAAAGCAATAGAGCCTGAATGATGGGTCCTGTTCTGGGACTCTGGATCCTAGCCCTTAGTTGGCATGTTTTTTTGTGTGTTGATAAAAAGGGGTTAGGCTTGAGCCTGAGTTTGAACACTGGGCTTACATTGGAATGTAGACATAGCCTATGACTTGTTTCAGTGCTCCCTGAAATCAGTGGAAAGCCTTCCATTGACATCAAAGGGGTTTGAATCAGAACTCATGGTAGTACATTCTGACGTTAGGACTACAGTGCCTGCTCGTTGTTGATACTGACACACTCACAACTGTTCAGGAGGTTCACAGAGTGATCAAGAACTTGATTACTACCTAGAAGCTATTAGTGAACTTCAAACAGCTTGAAGCATCCAAACCATCAAAATTAAGTAACTTTAGCAACTTCAACGTGGATCTTAATGTATTTTTAATAGTAGCCATTTTAAATCAAATATTAAAGGAATAGTAATTCACAAGTTTAAAGTGTTGATGTTGTTAGTTACCAGAAAGAAGCTGAGGGAATATATGTATTGTGTACTATGTGAGAAAAGAAAAAGAAATGAATAGAGCTGGTTGGGATTTTTTCAATGCTACTTTTTAGCAGAAAATTCTGAGTCTCAAAAACTGAAAATGTTGTGGAAATATATTGGTTTAAAAAATTCTAACAGGAAGACTTCTTAAATCGAGGATGGAATTTCTGCTCATAACCTTCTCTGGTCATAACCTATTTTGGTCAGGAATAAGTAAACGTGAGAGAAACCAGAGGCAGGAAATACTTGAAATCATAAAAAGAAGCCTCTGCTCTCAATATTTCTGGGCCTCTTATATAAACAGAAGCAATTGGATATGTTTCAGATAAGCAGACATATTTTGGGTGCTCATTAGAGCTCAGTGAATAATTTATAAATAATAATTTAGTTGATGAATTTCAACTCTCTTCGGCTCACAAATTGTCCATGAACAGATTGTGATTTTCCTAAATTAGTTCATTATTCACAATCATTCACTGAATAATTTCTGTGAATAATTCTAGCTCTGTAGCTTGTTTGTGGGCAATTGTTGTGAACATTTAAACTTTCAAGCTGTTTTGGTTTGGCATATAAATCCCATAGAATATTTCTATTCCCTGAGTACAACTCTTGGAATCAAGTTTCCAGTAACAACATCCCTGATATTTAATTATACATTCATTTGCTATCTTTGGCTTCTCTACAGTATCCATGACCATAGCATCTAAGGCTTCTATCCTGCAAACACAATTTGATTCCCATGAGACTTGGCACAGGTGATTGTTTACAGCAGTGATTCTCAAAGCCGGTCCACCTCGTGTTCAGGGAAAGCCCTTGGCGGGCCAGGATGGTTTGTTTACATGCTGCGTCCACAGGTTTGGCTGACTGTGGCTCCAACTGGCCGTGGTTCGCCGCTCCAGGCCAATGGGGGCTGCGGGAATGGATGCCAGCACATCCCTCGCCCATGCCGCTTCCCTCAGCCCCCATGTGCTACCTGTGCTATATTTAACCTAAAACAATGTGCTTGAGAAATCTTAGCTCAGGTTACAAAAGCTAGTGTGTGTCCTCTCCACATTGGAAGTGGGGCAGACTGGATAATAAATGTACACTGTTCAGGCTTCTATCCAGGGCAAGATGGTACAGCTGAGGTGTAAGGCTGGGTAGCTGGAGGGAATTGGCTGGTGCCTTTCTCTGTGTGATTCATGAGTGGCTCTGGGAGCATTCATCCAATATTGCTGGATGTGGGGCTCCACATGCTCTTGTGATAGGATGACCAGATGTCCTAATTTTATAGGGACAGTCACGATATTCAGGGCTTATATAGGCACCTATTACTCCCCACCTGTCCCGATTTTTCACACTTGCTATCTGGTCACCCTATGTTATGACTGATAACAGCAACTGGAGTGATGTGCTGCTTGTCACTAGAAAAGCATTGTGAGAGGCAGCCAAGGCTGGAAAGTTTAGGTGGCACAGCACTCCAGGGATCCCATCACAAGGTCAGACAATTATTTAGTGATAGTAGCTGCTCAGATTGAACAAGTTAAAGCTTTATAAGAATTAAAACATTAATTGTCAACATCACATGCCAAAATATACAATGTAAATATCCTTAAATCAAATAGTAAGATGTTCTCAAGCAGTATTTTTATTTGCCTATCTGAATATTTTTATTAAAAGTGGAAGCAATGCTTCGTCAGTTTGTGTGTGTATACTGAAATCAACATTTATCAACTTTTAGTGATAAAAATCCAATTCTTTCAAGATTACTTTAAGAGATAATGGTGGATTTTTTTTGGTGCGGGGGCAGGAAGGAGTGGTAGTATTTTCCAAGCCCTGGGGCTAACATGAACAAAAGATTTTGAGGGTCACTCTTAATCTTATGGTTTATTATACAATATGAATAATTCATGAGTAGCCCCTTTTAAAGCTTGAAATAAGATTAATTATTTTGACCCAGGAAGTAAATTGCCTTCTTTGGGCACAAAAATAGGTGATAGGCAGCTGTATATTTCAAAAGGGAAAACAGTGACTCAGCATGCACTCTTGCATTTAATAAATCTTAAGAACTTATTTAATTAAGTAACCTGATTTTCTAGAAACATTGCGTAGTTATTTTACTATTTGCTTAACAGAGCCATCTAAAAACATTTATTATTTTTTTTCATTTTTGTCAACATTTTATAATATTTTGTATTTTCCAAGGGCCAAATCTTGCAGTTAATTACGTCAATTGGAGTTTTGTCTGAATTATGGTTTGCAGGATTAGGTCCCAAATTGCAGAAGCACATAAACATTCAACATTGTCAGGAAAAAAAATGTTTGATTTTTAATTTGCTCAATTCATTCTCCAAAGCTTCAAAGTTCATTGTGTGCATCAGCTCATGCTCAGTAGCCATCAGCAATAGAGAATTCAGGCAATGCTGTGATATATACTGTCACTTATTACCTCAAAGTAATAACTTGGTTTTCAGTGCAGAGCCTTTACTATGTACAGTTTTCAGTATCTGACACTTCTACTGCTAGAGAGAATGTTCTAGAATGCATTATCACTTAGAAACTTTCACAAAGTTCTTGCAAAGTCTTGTATAGATTGAAAGAGGAAGTATTAGAAAAAGTGTAAGGTATTCCAGTAAATCTCATTTAGAAAGGCTGTAAACTTTTAAGCCATCATTATGAATTTTCATACATTTCTGTGTTCAATTACCTTTGAAGCAAGAGGACTGAAAGATGAAGAAGTGGGGGAGGGGAAGGTTGTTTCTAATTATCTGTAAATTTTTCCAACCTAAATATAACCCAGAGCTTTCTAAACCAACAAAAATACCCCAATCTCTTTTCTTTTCAGCGTGAGAGCCGAAGAAATCACACTACAAACACATCAGAACTATTGGCCCAATCTTACAAATAATTACATATAGATGGACCCCTACAGGTGTGTGGAGGCCAGAAGGAGACAGTGAGCTTTTGCATGGGTCCAGGGGTTCCATCAGCACATAGTAAAGAGAAGGACCAGGGCCTGAGGCCATGTCTACACTAGCACTTATGTCAGCAAAACTTGTCACTCAGGGGTATGAAATAAACTGGTTTGACTCTCTCCTGTTGGCATAACACTGCTACATGAGCACTCTTACAGCAGCATAGCAGTAACGGTACAGCTGTGCCACTGTAAGCTTGTAAGTGTAGACATGACCTAAATCTCCAGTTCTTCAAAAGCAAACACCTTTTAAAGGAAGACTTAAAAGAATCACCAAAGGACCTCGAGGTATTTTAGGTCTATTACTTTTAAAAAATAATTATGTCTAAGATGCTACCATCAGGCATTCCCATCACATTTCCACCTTTCACACATTCTCTAATGGGCATCAAAATTATTTAAAAAATATATGAGAAAGAGGGAAGGATTGTGCTATTCAAATATTGTCTTATAACAATGCTCTTTGATGGCAACATGCATGTTATAAAAGATGTGGGTGTTTTCCCTGCGACTAAGGTTTTTTGTGCAAAAGAGCTTTGAGGTATTTTCCCCCCATTTTATCATCTATTTCTTTAAGTTCTGTAAATTATTATTTTTTTATTTAGTTCTATTTGCTATAGGTCACAAACTGCTGGCAGGAGAGGCTACACAAATGCAGTTTGATCTAGTGTGTTATTTTAGTTAATCAGAATAGTTCAAGCCCCACTTCTTATTTGCAATGTTAGGGCAATATCAGAAATCAGAATTTCTATTCTACAAGGAATTCTTAAATTTCACTTTGTTTTCATTCTGAATCAGAATGAAAATCTGAAATTTTGAAATTTGGTATGAAAAGAAAATTCCAAAATTTCTATCTGGAATTAGTGAATCATTTTGTTTTGATAATGTTATTACGCTTTAATGTAATATAAAATATAAAACATTATATTTAATATAAGCATAAATATAACAGAAAACCTTAAGCAAAATGAATTGAAACAATAAAGTGGGAAAGAAACATTTCACATTATAGAAATAAAACGGTTTGTCAGTATTGAAATGTTACCTGAAATTCAAAACTATTTTTTAAACTTTTCCCCATAAAACACTTAGCCAAAATGTTCAAAAATATTCAAAAATTTCAACAAAACTGCATTTTCAAATGGAAAATTGTTCTACTGACAATTTTTTGATCAGTTCTGTATATCTTAGGGCAGAGGTCAGAAGTGGTGTGCTGAGTCTTCATTTATTCACTCTAATTTAAGGTTTTGCATGCCAGTAATACATTTAAACATTTTTAAAAGGTCTCTTTCTATAAGTCTATAATATATAACTAAACTATTGTTGTATGTAAAGTAAATAAGGGTTTTTAAATGTTTAAGAATTTAGATTTAAAATTAAATTAAAATGAAGAGCCCCCCACATTGGTGACCAGGACCCGGGCAGTGTGAGTGCCACTGAAAATCAGCTTGCGTGCCGCCTTTGGCATGCGTGCCATAGGTTGCTACCCCTGTCTTAGGGATTTGCACCAGTTGAAGTAATTACACCTATGCAAATTTCTTTAATGACAATAAGGTCTTAAAGAAACTATAACATAATTTATTTAAATGCTCAAATATGTAAGTTTATAGTGTTCTGCTGTTCTGTTTAGTTTATAAAATGATTTCCACAGCTTCCGTAAAGATATAGTTTTTTTTTATTATTTGTTTGTTTTTAATGCATTGGAAGGATGACAGGAAGTCAATGAGTTTTAAGTAGTGTAGTTAAATAAGAATCTACCCTCCCTGAAGTCAACAAATATTTCAAACAATGAATGAGTGCATTCTATTCTCGCCTCCTTGAGACAGGGAGAAAAAAAGGACCAAATAAGAACAGGAAGAAAAATTAGTTGCCACGTTAGCTCTCAGGGAATGGAAATCAATGATTTGTTTTGTGCTTTTAACAGAAGTGCTTGAGTTCTCTCCATTAATCTGAGCTACCTAGTATTATTGGCACAGTCACACAAAGGCTGTAATTTGAAAATTGTATAATTCTTTACAATGGGTTTATTTTGGGGATTTTTTTATAACCTCAAGAAGTACATTTACATATTTTGTGTTCAGACAGCTCATCAAGAGTAAAAGGTTAAGAATTAGTTAATATACATATTTTATGACTGGACAGAATACTCAGGAATACACTATCTGCCTGACTTAGGTATTTATATGGTTCACATTTTGGTAATATGAGAATAGCTCACAATGTTCAACGTATTTATCCTCATAAGATCCCTGCGAGTTTGGGAAGTGCTATTATCCCAGTTTCACTGAGGCATAGGTCAACCAGGTCCTAAGCTACTGTCCTAATAACTTAGTCCATCTTCCTAGGAACTGCCTACTTTAGCAGTGGCCTAAGCAAGAAGCAAAATTTGGTTTTCAGCTACCCATGTTATATCTCCAGAACAACAGGCCTTTCCCTAGTACCAGTAGACTACCTCTTGCCCTTTTTTGCCCTTGTGTATTGGAAGAATATGTCTCTTTTTTCATTAAAGGACTGATTTAAAGCCTGTTAAAGTAAATAAAAGTCTCCTGCTGATTTTTATAAACTTTATTTCAAAGCCCTAATACAAAACAAGAGCTCCAGAAGGCATAGGGCCTAGGAAAGAATACCAGCTTGGGCACCACAGCCTCAAATAGGTGGCTTGTTGACTAGTGGAATGATGTCTAGCAGTCTTTCTTTCCTTCTCCTCTATAGCTAGCACACTTATTGCAGACCAGACGTATAGGGTAGCTGGGTTTGCATGATTTTCAGGACAGCGAAAACGTGGGCCCAGCCACATGTCTCCTGGGCCTGTTCTTTGAAACTGTTCCCTTTTTTGGCATGATTCCTTTATGATAGGATGTCTGCCAGCATCCCTATTCCCCCAGCAACACTATCCAGACCAGAGGAAGTCCTGTTAAGCTTTGATGATAACAGACCTACATTAATAAAGTATTTTAATTAGTTTGATGTCTTATTGCCTACAATACTGCTTAGAAAGCTTGATAAAGGAAGACCTTGAGTTTCCATTCATCACATGAATGAATATGTTCTTAAAATTTGGTAGAAATTCCTATTATTGGTGACCTACAAGTGTTCAAAAAGGTGTCACTGAGGCTGAAGTAATCTCACTGCTAATAGGGAATGACACGCCCTTGATTTTTCTTGTTCCATAAATCCACACATGAAGAAAGCAAAAGGGAATTTTGTCCAGGTAAGCCATTAATTCATTCAACGAATATAGCAAAAGATTGCTAGCCAGCTTGTAGCTCTTTTAGAAATTCAGAAGTCTCATAGGATTTGCACGTCATTACTTAGCATGTTCTTCATATCTCTTCATTATGCAAAAATGCATGCTTGATTAGCTTCAGACAGTTGCAAAGCAGGGGGCATGTTTGGTTGCCATCAGGCACTGCAGGTACCAACATAATTGTCATCAACTGTGAAGCTAGAAGAAAGGTTTTATCACAGTACATTTCTCATGTGTTTGTTCACTCCATTAAATTGTTGTCCCTTGTGATGTTTATCAAAACCTAAACACAAAGAGAGCATGCTAGCAGGGGGTGGGAGGGAGGGAGGGAACAGAAGGGGAGGGATATGCATTTTTCATTCAGTCTGCTCATGGGTGGGTATGTATAGTATTGTGTCATGTATAGCCATACCACTGGGCCACTGTCTGAGTTGCACAACCTCCCTATGAAGGTTACATTGTGAACACTGCCAACAAGTGTCAGAAACCACAGGAAGTTATGGACAGGATAGAACCACAGAATCATATTGTCAGAGACCATCAGTTGTTGCACCATATAATTTCAATTTTAACTCTTTTGGTTTGGTTTACAGTATTGAGAGTACCCTACCCTTAAATAGATGTGAAACTTCATCAATCAGCAAGCCCAAAACTGATGTTAGGATCTTTTTTTTAAATCAAAGTCTAAAAATTTAGCAAATGTCTTTACAATAAGGGAAGGGACCAGGACCCATTTTCCTGGAGATCCATTGAGCTTCAGTGTCATCCAAGAAATCTATGGGACTTATAAAAGAAGCAGGTTCCAGTTCTAAGAAAAGTCTGACAAGAGGCCAGGATTCTTGGGGAGGAAGAAGTGTTATCAGATTGCTGTAAACTTCAAAGAAAGAAGTATGAAAGAGCAATAGGTATCAACCAGACATCTAATCTTTTTAGAATTCATCCATCAAGGATACGCACCACTCATCTATATTGTTTGATATCTTTACTTAACTGTAGGGGAACTGCATGTGTTTTCCTTTTATTTTCATGTTATCTTTCTACTATAGACACAGGACAAACACTTGGAAGGTTTTTTGTGGTGCTTATTGGCAGATATCACCATTTGCTGAAATCTCTGATGTTTAAACACATTCTTGTTTTGTAATATAAAAATTCCAGAGTTGGTTGAAACATTTTTTTAAAATGTATTTTGTAACAAAGAAAAGTGTGTGGGTTATATTTGTTTCCCCCATCAAACAGATAATTCATGGGAACTATCTGTTTTCAACAATTCTTGTTATGTTTTTGTTGGGAAAAAAATCAACCGAAAATTGAAACAGGCAGGTTCTTATTGGCTACACTGGTGCTTTGAATCTATCTATGACCCCCTGCTGAAGTTTATTCCATAAGATGAATACACGCTTTGTAGGAAAGTACAGTGGAACTAACTTATACAGAACTTACTTTTATATTTATAAAGACCCAGTTAGTTTCAGTGTATTCCTATGGTGTTTGGCCCCATTTGTAATAAAGAATATCTCTGGATGTGATTCATTTAGGAACTAACATGTCCATTTTTTTCTGGGTCTTCAATGACTGAAGAGAGAATGGAAGTAAACTGCGTCTCTGTTGGGGCTGCTCCCTTGGCTCCTGGAGAGTAAAGATGATCAATACATTCTAGTTGCCATGGTTTTAGCTAATGATTTTTAACTTTAAGGGAAACACCTTGTAACATTGAAACAAGCAAACAATTTAGGACTCAAGAGTGAGCCAGTGAACATGCCCACACAGGGAAGAAAATAGTTTAAATTGTCCTGTAACTGACCTGCATAGGCTACCATCATTGCTCGTCTGTACTCAGGAAAAAAGGCAGACTCTAGGGAACTGTTAATCCACTCCAT